>NC_056747.1:174608120-174618120 GCF_019279795.1 Protopterus annectens | reverse complement strand
GCCCCCTTTGGTATGTACCTAACCAGGCATATCCAATAACTGGAACATCCATAGAAGTTTCTCACTAAAAGAACAGAGGTAGTAAGTCATATGTCCTCTGCAAACCACTCAAGTCCCTGTATTCTGCCTCCTACAGGCTTTTGAGGAGAGATCTATGCCTGGCATATACAGGGCATTGTCCGACCCCACTCTGATGGACCTCCTGCATATCCACAAAACAAACAGTAGCATAATTACCTATTCAAAAGACTTAAACCTTGCCTGTGATATAAATAGGACCTGCTGGATAGAGAGGTATATATCCCAGAGATTACCCCATCTATGGAACAGGCTTCCCATCCATGTGAAGCAGAGTTTCTCCCTAACCCAATTCAAGTGCAACTTGGGCAATTAGATGGGAAACCAGAAATTCATCCCTGGTTTGGAACCTATGTCTCTAATGCAAACAGGTAGCCTGTAAATGGTTCATCTCCCAGGCCCATGCTTACACTTATCAAGGGTATCAGAACTAGTCAGGGATTTGGGATGAATGCCTAGACTTAAAAAGGCCCTTGTGGTCATTAGCCTAGTAAACACCTACGAACCTATGAATCCCAGAAACTAAAGACCTATTAATCTGCGTAGTCTAATATGCAAAACCATGGAATTAATTACCATGGAAATGATCAACAAAAGACTTAGAAAACCTTCAGATGCTGGACCCATCCCAGGCTGACTTTGTCAAGGGGAGCTCATGCCTACCAAACCTTGTGGATTTCTTTGAGAATGTGTTCAAGGCAATGGATGAGAGGAAAACCAAGCAATACTGCTTACCTGGAACTGGCTAAAGCATTCAGTACAATACCCCACTCAGGAATAGTTGACAAACTCACTGAACTGGGCATAAGCCCTGACATAACTCACTGGATGGCCAGCTGGCTCACAGACAGGACCCAATAAGTGAGGATTGGTGATACCACCTCCACTAAGAGAGCGGTCACCAGCGGGGTGACCATCTCCACTAAGAGAGCAGTCACCAGTGGGGTGCCTCAGTGTTGAGACCACTCCTATTTGGAATCTACGTCTAAGAGGTAAAGCATAATGTCGAGGGCCTTTGGCTGACCAAATTCGCAGATGACTGCAAATTTGGAGCTATTCTAGATTTCTTCCCATGACTCAAACATCTTACAAGAGATTGTAACACAGACAAATGACTGGTGCTAAAGTCACAGACTAAAACTTAATGCCAAAAAATGTATTGTAGTGCTTTTTGGAAAAACTAACACCCAGGCTAATGGCTCCATTGCTAAGACAGCACTAAGAGTTGACCAAGTAGTCTGGGATCTGGGAACATATGTAGACAGTAATCTGGCCTTTGACCAGCATGTGGCCAAGGCAGTAAGAAAGTCATTTTATGCCACCCAACTTAAAATTAAAGGCATCCAGGTCCAAGGAAGTCATAGTGTCATTTTATTTGGACATTATTGGACCCACACTGAGTATAATGCCCTCTGCAACACCTAAAATGCCCACAAAGTTTCCTCATCAGAATCAACACATTGTCATATATGGATCACCTTAAAGCCCTATTTCTATCCTCTGTCTCCTACAGGTTACTGAAAAGTGGTCATTGTCTGACATACAGGGTATCTGATGGACCTTGAACAGCATCCAAACTACTAGATCCAAGGATTTAAATTTTGCTTGTGACGTAAGACATGATGGCAAGACAGATATGTTTCAGAGGACCCCCTTGCCCTGGAACACACTTCCTATCCATGTGAAGGAGAGTCCATCCTTAACCCTCTAAGTGTAACCTTGACCAATGGATGGGAACTTGGAAATTCACCCCATGTCTGGCCCGCATGTCTCTAATAGTTTGGACATTACTGTCTGCCTCTGTCTAACATACTCCCCCCACAACACACCACCTCTATAAACTTTCTAACATATCCCCTTCTAATAAACACTCATGATACATAGGGGCACAATTGGGTTGGATTGCATGGCTAGGCTTATAAAGGCCCTGGTGGTCATTAGCCTAGTATGCAACTATGAACGTATGGCACAGCATTCCAGTACACTGTACATTTACTGCTTTCACAGTGTAAAGCTCAAAACACCCCATCATTTTTAATTTGTTAACATACTGCCGCTCAGGTCACATTACATAAGTCTACCTGAACTATTCTCCACGCTGCCTCATTCACAGAGATCCTCTGCTCCTTTTCACATCTCTTATTTATTCTCCTCTAAATTTCTCAAAAATGTTGAAATATTTGTATAAATTGGAAATTTAAATATTGAATTTACTATGTATCCAAAGCACTACTCTGCTGTTGTCCTGTTTACTGTCACTTCTGTCTTTTTAACCGCTTGTCTATTTTGTATGTCAGGTCAGTTTTTGACCCTGGTCTGAGACTGAACTTGGTGTGAACTGATCAGTGCTGTAGTCTGGTGAACAAATTTGAATAAATTAGTAAATAAACGATCTTTGAGTTGTAGACACTGTTCCAACTGCTTGTGCTCACAAATACTTGAACTACAACTGACCTGAGCTGACCTTGGATTTCATTTTACTTGAACAGTTCAGGTTTAGTAAAGCAACAAGTACAGCTCCGTTCTTGTTCCCTAACTGTAGTGGGCAGCTGGTTTTACTGGTGTGCATGCTAGTCACATAACTAGAAGTAACATTTAGGATCATAGGTAAATATTAGCAAGCTGCCTTTGCAGGCCATTTTAAGCCTCGCCCATTTGTCTTCAAAGGTGAAAATCAACCCTGTATCTTGTGTCTGCAAGGTAAACACCTTAATCATTATACCAACCTCCCAATTTGCACGAAACTTGCCTGTACCTTTTCACCATTTTTTGTTTGCCATTTGCATTCACTTCTCTATATGCATGTCTTATTACTGTTCCTCATGGTTCACATTAGTGCCTTTGCTATATCCTCTTTAAAATCGTACCCCAGGGCAAGCTGGGACATAGCATGACTATCTCAGCCATTATGAGTAAAAAAAAGTGGGAGGATATAAAACATCTTCCTTTTATTTTATTTCTACTTTTAATAGCGTATGCCATCCTCTGGTATTGGATTTAGTTCCCACAACCTTTATTTGCCTACTGTGACTGAGCAAATTGTTTAACCAGAGAGCAATGTTAATAGTGTTCCACATTCATGTTAACTTGATTTATTCAGTTTTATTTATATAGTCTTTTTGTGACTGAAAAAATGGATTGTGCCTAATAGATTTTCTCAGTTGGAAAAAAAAAACAGAAGACTTATTTACTGCTGAGAAGCATTAACTCATGAGGTAATTTGCTTTGAATATAGTGCTAGAATCAACATTTTAAAAATGAATTCTAGGTAAAACATCCAGCTCTCCTCTCTGATCTGACAGGGTCATGGACAGAGCACGTGCACGATCTTTTGCACAACTTTTGTTCTTGAGCTGCTCATGTTGTTAACATCTTAAACTTGGCCGGCAGAAGCTTGGAAGGGGGTGCATCTACTATTCAGGATGTCACACAGCGGTTAACACCTCTGCAAAATAGGCCCAAATTCTGTGCTGCCTGCTTTCCATTCAACCTTTGTCCCAAAGTCAAGGGCAGGTCTTAAAAGGGATGAATGTTCTCCCTAAGGAGAAGTAGGGGTGAGTATGTTGCTATAATTTATTTCCTACTGTAAGGTTGTGAGACTCTGACACCCCTCCCAAACCCTTGGAAACGCCTATGGCAACCACATAAGTACTTCCTGTGTTTTGCAAACAAAGTTTCATCTAGTAGTGCTTGATATAAGCTGAAAGCCATAAACTTAATGTTTCAGGATTATTCATCGCATTGTTTTCACTGTAGCAGCTTTTGGCACAGTTCAAGTTTTATGATTGTTTGTGCAACATTCCATGTGCAAATAAAATATGACTACGTGTGTGTGTGTGAGGTAGCATGACACATGGCTATAGTATCATTTGAAACTGTAGGTTAAATTGAACAGGCTGAGTTGTTTAGAGAAGAATTGTGCTATATTGGGAATGACAACAATTCAGTATTTGTAAAACAGTATGGCAAGCAAGATGATCTGTAAACCAGCATTGTATGCAGCTATAAAGAATAATTATGTTGTGCATGCAGCAATCATTATCCATTTTGTTTGACCTTGCATAACATTTACTTTGCCTTTCTGTTATTAAGGCTAACTGTATTTGTTTACTATTGGTGTTCACAAGTTATAGAATTTAGTGTCCATGGGTAAATAACTGATTAAGAACAACTAAGCTATTGCCCAAAGTTTCCTTTGCAATGCATATCCAGTCCATGCGAGTTGGTTTACTTATGCACCATTTGTTACAATTATTTGCAGTTATTCCTTCAGTTTCATGTCATTAATTCTATTAAAACACATGGCAGAACCTGTTATGGGTAATTTGACCATTCTCCAGTAAGGCATGACTTAATTCGGAGTTTACCTGAGGCTGTGTTTACCTACACATGCTGTACAAAGAAAAGGTGGGATGGTAGAGTGGTATAACTGATGAAGAAAACACATCTCTACAACATAACACAGAAATAGCTATTACTGTGCACAGTGCTTATGTTGGTAAGATGTAAAAATGTGAAACCACCTAAAATCTTACATAGTTTATACTATGAATTCTCAATGTCCATTTGCCTGCATTACATCTGTTGTCTGCACCATTCTTGAAAGCTGCATGTTACATGCAAAGTAATGGGTGAGATTAAAACAAGTATTTTGTGTGTGAGGAGGGACCCCCAATCCCCCTTAAACCTCTATGTGCCATCTCCATGGTTGTGCAGCATTGAGGAAAGGAGCACTTAAAATGGTGCATGGAGGTCTCGGCCAATCACTTTTCTTTAGTTAGGGTGAGCAGGTGATTCTTAGAGGCTCAGTATGTGCTCACATATACCACATAGAGAGCAAGAGAAATAGGTTGTCACAAGAAGCAGAACATGTCTTTGTATGACAGGGAGCAGACTGAGATGGCGAATTTTGTGATGTTAGTTTTAAAAATGTTGTGGATTTATATTTTCTTTCTGTAACCAATAATATCTTGATACTTAATTATTTAAATGAACATCCTTTGTTAGTTTTTTCCCTAAATTTTGTTTAATATTTGTTATTTGAATTCAAAGTGTTTGCAAAGTACTTCGTAATAATGCACTGTTGTAAAGAAAATTTAGGATCGTGCATTTATGGATGCATGAATACGTGAATGCATGCATTCTCATACAGGCAAACAATGCACAGAGTCGCATACATCTTTTGTTGGTCAGCTTAGTTATCCTAGGCTAGTGGTCACTTTTCAGGGAGACCAAAAGTGGTATTTATCCTACTACTGCTCTGCCAGATTACCAGCTGTTAAGTTTTGTGTGACATGTAACAAAAATGTCATAATAAACATACTTAGCAGCACACACAAAGAAAGAAATGACACGGATTTATACATTTAAATGTAAGGATTTATGTGCAATTAATTTAGAAACAAAACTTTTAATGGCCGATAATGGACACAAGGCTCCCCTGCACTGTTCACTTTTCTACTTCCTTTGTAAACTGCAGATTTTTCTTAAACTAAGTGACTTTTTTACTTCAGTCCTTCATAACAATGGCTTTATATCTGTTCCATATATTCCAGAGTATTGTAACTCATTTTGATAATTACCACCTCTTCAGAATCACCCATATAAACCTTTCTTGTATCTCTTCAGCTCTCTGCTTATTACCTTCAAATTGTGTACCCTTGTTTTTATGTATCACCATTTTTGGAAGTATAACCTATTTAGACTCTATATCACATCTTCCTTTTGCTTCTTTTAATACTACAGATTTAGCTTTTGTAGTCTCTAAACAAAAAAAAAATGTTCGAGGCTGGGTACATGTAATATGGGTTTTATGCCCTGACTGCTTCCCAGACAACCGAAGTATGATTAGAAGCCCTGCCACTGGAGGAAGTGACCAGAGAGGAACTGTAACAAGTGACCAACACCAGCTGACATGTCTCATGGAGAGGATGTTGAAGCCCTGTTGTACGAGTTCCTCCTTGTGGAAGATGCAGGACTGCATTTCTGTCAATCAGTGAATCTATGGAAGCATGTGTCCGGCATGATGTCTGCATTCATTCATGGTGGATTCTCAAGGTTGCAGAGGCATTCACATGAATTATCTGTAGTATAATGTGTTCTACACAATGCATTCTGGGTAACAAAGGGTGTTAGGAGCATACAGATAATCTAACTTCTGCTGAATGGAGACCACAATTCTAAACACTCCTCTCTCTCTCTCTCACCATATATCCTAAGGACATCAGGGTTCTGGATGGAATGAATGGGCCGATAGTTGATGGGGCCTTGGTTATGGGGAAGAGAGGCCAAAAATAATTGTAAGCAAATGCCAAGCTTCTAGTCTAATCACATATACGAACCCAAAGGATGTACAGATATGTGAAAAAATAATGTATTTTGCTTTGGAAATCATGTCTTTTCATTCAATTCCAATCATGAGGTCATCATAAAAGCAATAACACCATAAAATAACTGAATAATTTAACAATGTAGGTATCCGGGTCAGCAAAGTAAAAACATCTTGTAATGCAACACTCAAGTACTGCATCCTTTATTAGGTCTATATTAATTCTGTGAAAGACGTATTCATCGAATACATCTTCAGCGAACACCAGCCGCCGAAACTCACTTCACCGAACTGTGGAATTTTTCCCCATGGCTCACAAACATTCGTCCACCAACTATCCGGAACACACAACAGACTAAAATCAAATCCACCCACCCCCTTATTGTATATACCAGCTCCAAGATCGCACTACAGTGGGAAAAGGGCAATGTTGAGGTAATGGCCAAGTGCTTGAGAACCGTGGGAAAAATTCCATGGTTCGCTGAAGTGAATTTTGGCAGCTGGTGTTTGCTGAAGATGTATCCGATGAATACGTTTTTCAAGGAACGAATATAGACCCCCTACATCACCTTCTTTATACCATCCTTTAAAGCAGTAAATCACTTAAGCTGCTTATCCCCTTCAAATACCTCACTTTATTGTAGTATTTAAGCTACTGTATCTACTTCTAATTCGTACAACCAAATTACTACTCCATCGCTACTTCTCTGTTATTACTTAACTTGCTTATCCCCTCTAATATCTCATTCTGTTGTATTTCTTAAATTACTCCTATTTCTTATACACCACTGTTCCATCTGTAAATTCTCAATATAATGCCGTAAATTAATGTTTTTGAATATCAATACCAAGTTTATTAAACACCAGTCGTTTACTGATGAGTAAATACTTTGAAAAGTCTTGATTAATTTTTGTGGATGAAAGTGCTTAGTTGATTGTTTGATTATTTCAGTTTTTATTACTATCCAAGTTATTTGTGTATTAAACTCTGCTGGAGATATGGTGATGAGATTCCTTTGCTTGTTTCTTTGGCTACAACGTTTAGTACACTGTCTACTATGCTGTGTATACAGTGTAACTGCATTATAAAAATGTGTTCTTGTAAATATTAATTGCATGAAATATGTTACCTTGGAGCTTTTCTCACTGGGCCTCTGCTGAAAAAGGGCACCTGTGCCCTGTCAGACTTTCCTGTTAAACTCATATCAATAAATATGACACATAATATGATATAAATACATATGATATATATATATATATATATATATATATATATATATATATAATGACATATATGAATAAATATATGAGATATATATATATATATATATATATATATATATATATATGAATAAATACATGATATATATATATATATATATATATATATATATATACATATATAAATATGACATATATGAATAAATATATGATATATATATATATATAAAATATGAAATATATGAATAAATATATATATATAAATGACATATATGAATAAATATATTTTATATATATATATATATATATATATATATATATATATAATATGACATATATGAATACATATTTGATATATATAAATAATATGACATATATGAATAAATATATTATATATATATATATAAATATGACATATAATATGAATACATAATATGATATATATATTTATATATAAAATTACATATATGAATAAATATATGCTATATATATATATATATATATATATATATATATATATATATATATATATATATATATATATGACATGAATAAATAATATATACGATATATATATATATATATATACATAAATATGACATATATGAATAAATATATGATATATATAAAATGACATAATATGAATAAATATATGATATATATATATATATATGTATATATATATATATATATATATATATATATATATATATATATGACATAATATAAATAAATATATGATATATATATATATATATATATATATATATATATATATAAATAATATTACATATAATATGAATAAATAATATCAAGTTTCAGGTTCATTTCTTGGAAAATTGCACCATTTGGGTAGCAGAACATCAATATGGCAAAATTCTTGGCTAGTTCCGTTAACATAGAGAGAGAGAGCCCTGACAATGGCTTGCACACATAATAGAGGGCAGTGCAGGGCACACACTCTAGCATGAAGAATGAAAGGGCATGTCCATTGATGGGTGTCTTAATGGTCAACAGTCACATGGGCAAAGACCACATAAGAAAAATATGGCAACATTTTTGGCATTTCCATGTTTATGTAACAGACCTTCATATACAAAGAGCAACCCAAGAGGAGTCTTACAAAAGAAGATTCAAACAGCAAAGCATTATGGCTCCAGAGCAAAGCTGTGCCATCCTTGCAATAGCAGCATGTTTAACAGAGTATTTCAAAGCATCAAATTAGAGACAGCTTGTTCCCACACCAGTAACCTCACCTTCAAGTCCTTGGAGGTTCAACAACTCCACAGATCCAGAAAACGTTAATCTCTTCCCCGCTTATGCAGTAAGTGAAATAGAGGGAGGCAAAAAATATCAATAGGATTAATTATGTCCTTTTGCAGATTCTTTTTTGTAAGTGCTTGTAACTTTTTTATATCATGTATCTGCTTTTTCACGTTACTCATTTTATTACATTTTGCCAGTCTTGCATCTGCTTCATTTCATATCTTTATTTTGTTCTGGATGCTTCCTCCCCTTGAATCTCACATGGTCTGGACTAACTCCATGTCTAGGTGGGTGATTTCAGTTTACCTTTCTAAAATGTATTTTTCCATCTGTTTTGGTAGTATTACTAATCAGTTTTGGTGTTTCGTTTTTTAAAACCGTCTTTAAAGGACATGGGCACTGCTCAGCTGTGAATCATACATGTAGATTTGTTGTATATAAAACTTATACATTCTGAAGCAGTATTTGTAAAATAGAGGGCTTCGTGAATTGTAGCCCTTTGTAAACTGGTATGTTATTCTGAAAGATTTTCCTGTATTTTTGATATTTCACACATTCTGCCTACGCACAAAAAGCTATAGTTTTTCAGTGGCTGCAGTATGTGATTCTAAATCTCAACAATAACAGTTCCAAAAATATTCTGTAAAGTGCAAAATTAATTTCCTAAGGATGAATTAAGGTAACTCATGGGCCCCTTAAAGAGGAGGGGCCAGTCCTTGACTGTGCCCCATATGATGAATTTTCAATTAGAGGCACAGGGACTGGGTGGGGGAAGATGGGAGTGAGTAGTGAGTACCAGCTCACCCATCTTCTGAGGAAGGAGAAAGGCAGCCTAATTCATTTTGTAATGGTAGCATTAAGCTGGGCATGTTCTGCACTGCAAGTACTGTACCACTCAGGTGGGAAGTTGTGCTTATGCATGCCTCTATTGAAGGCAGTCACAGCAGAGCTTGCACGGCTGTCATGGAGGGATGGGTTAGGGAAACTGTGAGTATTATATATTTGTTAATTAAGGGAATAGTAACATGCAGATTTCTGTAGTCTGAGGTTTACTCTGGTGGATAAGCTTGGTGCAATGGTGCATCTGTTAACGTTACCTCACAGCAA
>NC_056747.1:174535620-174603120 GCF_019279795.1 Protopterus annectens | reverse complement strand
GTCATAAGTGATAATAAAATAAAGATGTTTCTTGTGTAGAAAAAAAAATTGTGGACTTTATATGGCATGGAGGTACGTGTGAATGTGTGTGTATACATGCACTATTCAAGACTCAGGAATGCAAGTACGCAAGATATTATGGAGATTTATTTGGAGGATGGTACCTCATGATGGACATCCGCAGGGCAAATGCAGATGATGTAACCAACAGACATGTAACAGGCAGTGGGAGAGAATTATAAGCAACTAGCATTGAAAAACAACAGATGTGCTTAATACCTGTACACCACATCAGCATGAATGCCTTTCTCTGAAGGCAGGGCAGGCTAACAAATATGTGGGTAGAGTAAATTGCTTGTCCCACAAAGCATAAATCTCTGAACATGGAAGAAAAGTGAAAGGTAAATATGAAAACTAGTTCAATGTGCAGTTGTCCTTCCATATCACTGTTGCAGTATTCTTTACCTAAAGAACCTCCTGCCAGAGATAACTGAAAATTTGGCCAGTACACCAAAGCAGTTAGTACTTACAGGCACTGTGCATTACACACATGCTGTCTGTGCAAGGTGTAGGGCATGAAGGTGGTCTACAGACAAGCACACACACACTTAGAACTTATTTGCCACCAGTCTAAATGCCACTGTTTAATATCAGTAGGAACAGCCATCTGCTGTGCTGGTTACCAAGCTGTGTTTTCAGATAAGTGCCCCATTGGGGTTTTTTCTCTTCTATTTTTTGTTGTTTTGGGGTTCATGCCATCCAGAAAAGGAAAGTATTAGTGTGGGAGGTAGATTCCCCATAAAGACTATCATGACCAGTGTCTCTTATGTTTGGGTGCTTCCCATGATCATATGTAGTACTCTATCTGCCAGGTGTTTGTGCCTAAGACCCTACATAGTTGCCTCTCCTCCTTGTCCATATAATTGTAAACCAACATCTTAAGTTGTTGGCTCAGAATGCTATGGCAGAATCTTCCTGTCCTGAAGGCCAGCTGTATGACAAGAAAAAGGGCAAAAGGTAGATCTTTTGCAGCTGCTGTCCAGCCTCACCCAGACATCTGTCTCTCTGTTGGTGAAAGCATGGAGGACTGTCTTGTTGGTTGCTTCAGATTCCTCTGCCATGACCCCATCACAGGCAAGCAGAGATCTAGCTTCTTGATGTCCTCGGAGGTTCTTCAAACATTTATGGGGAACCTCAGCTGATTATATCCAAAGGAATGAGAGGGATTCTACAAATCTTAGTTAGGGAAGACATTCCTATGACCATTGTTGAGTCTTTCCAAGGGTCTGACCCTCCAAAGGTGTTTCAAGTGGGTGTCCTGTAGAAAAAGAAACACAAATAAAGTATATTTCCCCTGTTGTTATAAGATCCCCAGTGTTAATGGCAGGATTTCACTTTGGGTTTATTTAATGATTTGCCGTCCATGAAACCTCCTCAAGGGGCCTCTGTTCCTGCTTGGTCATCCACTCCAATCAACAGGCCTAGGGAATAGGATTCCTCTAAGGAGGACCTGGACTTAGGTGAAGAATCTTTGGCTTATTTTTCTCAAATATCTTCCCCCTTGGACTGTGGTTTGGAGTAGGAGGAGAGGACTTCATAAGTCCAGATTTCCCGAGGAGCTCTCCTTGGTGATACCATTGCTGTATGATGAATTACTTTAACTGGGATTGTTCTTAAGTCTGTGAGTCTCAGAAAAGCTATGAAGGCCTCACAGAAATGGAACTTTCCAAGCCATTTGCTGTTCCTCCTGTTCTGCCTGCACTAGTGGATACCTTCTCGACAGCATATGTATCCCCTGCTCTCACCCTCCTGCATCTAAGAAGACAGGAAGATTCTATAAACTGCCTGAGGAATGCAAATTCCTTCATAAATGTCATTTTGCTCACCCTTCTATAGTGTCAGTCTCCTCTGATAAGCCATCCGTGTTACTGCCCTCTACCAAGCTGTTGCCTTCTGATAAGGATGGTAGGGCTATGGAAAGACTGGGCAAGAAAGCTTACATTGCTGCCACTTTTTACTGTAAGGCCATTAACTACCAGACTCATATGTCTAGGTATGATTTGGATCTCCTTTCTCACTTTACTAAGGTGGTTTCTGACCTTCCTGACCTCTTAGGATGAAGGCTTTGGGCCTTTTCCTGTTATTCTACTTCTGAAGTTGCCAGCCACTCAGTCAAATGCAGCTATGAAGCAGCTGATGCCTCTTCCATGACTGCTGCCTTTAGTTCAGTTAGGAGGTGCTATTCTTGGGTCTGTCATCAGGATCTGACTGATGACATTAAGCCAAACTTTTGGATGCTCCTTTGGATAATAAAACTTGATTCTGCTGCTGCTGAGGTTTTCAAGTCTCTCCAGGACAAGATGAAAGCCTTTCAGGAGCTGAAACATTTTTGTTTCTCCTATTCCCAAATTTTGGAGAAATTATCCCTCCAAGTCTGTATTTGTCCATAGGCAATCTCGCCCTCCTGCCAAGGACAACAAAAAAGGTTCTAGCCGTGTGCCTCTTGCTAAGTCTACTCAGACTCCTGTGTCACCCAGAAACCTGCTTTCTATTACAAGCCATGTTCTAATTGACAGTTTGCTTCCTCCTTCCCTCAGCCAGGTTCCCTTTGCCCTTTCTATATGCTAAATTGGCTTGGAATCACTATAGGACTGTTGGGTTTTGTCCATCTTTTGGCTCAGGGAACCATGTAAGCCATGCCTCCTGCCCAGAAAGGGAAAGGGTTTTATTCCAGGATGTTTTTGGTTCTACGAAAGGCGGGTACATGGAGACTAATTCTGGATCTTTCCAGGCTGAACACCTTCCTCTTAGATTTTATCACTGCAGATGTTATCTTCTGTTCTTCTACCCCAGACCTTTCTGGTATCTCTAAATCTTGAAGATGCTCGCCTTCACAACGCCCATCCATCCATCCATCCCCTCTTCAGGAAGTGTTTGTTTCTCTAACTCTCCCTTGCATTTTTAGTTTTCTGCTTTGCTCTTTTGCCTTTCTGTTGCCTCAAGGATATTCATGGAAAGCCTTGCTCCTGTCATTGCTTTTAGCAGGATTCATGGAATTCAGATCTCTCCCTTTCTAGATGATCTGCTTACTTAAGCTCCTCCCCCCATCTCTCTGCTTCAGGATCTCAAGTTCACTACTTCCCTGTTAGAATCTGGAGCTCACCTTAAACTTCCTGACGTTAGTTCTGACACCTTCCCAGGATCATATTTTCCTTGGCTGCAGGCTTCAGACAGTTCCCATGCTGGCATCTCTGCCTGCCCCCAAGGCTGTGTCTCTAATTGCCTTTTTCCAGTCCCTTCTTCCTCTGGCATCTGACTCTGCTAGGGAGTTTCTCAGGCTTCTTAGGTTCATGGCTTCAACCATTCCCATGATCCCACTTGCCAGGCTCCATATGAGAAAGCTTCAGTGGTACCTGTAGTCAGTGTCTCTTCAACACTGCCACCCACTGGACTTCCTGGCACCTTTCCTTCCCTATCTCAAGCTTGAGCTTCAGTGGTGGATTCATCAACTTTCGCTCAACCTTTGGCTTCATTTTCCCACTCTAGTTCTAACTCAGGGGGTCTTTACAGACCCCTCATACAGGGGGTGGGGTGTCTCCTGTGGCCCCTCAAGGTTCAGGGTCTGTGGCCTCCTCATCAGTGGTCAGATCACATTAGTGTAAAGGATATGAGTGCTTTCCAATTTGCTCTTCAGGCTTTCCACTCCCTCTTTCATTCCAGGCCCCTCAAAGTTTTCACAGACAATACCACAGTTATATATTATGTCAGCAAGCAAACGGTCACAAGGTCCTATCTTCTTTGCAGATTAGCTCTTCAGGTATAGGATCTAGCCATCCACTATTAAGTGAATCTTTAGGCAGTTTACATTCCCTCACAGCACAATCTAGTGGCAGACTCCTTGAGCAGGTCCAACACAGAAGCTCAAAAATGGATGATTCACAGAGATGTGTTCCTGAAATTGTCCATCAGTGGGGTATTCCTTGAGTAGATCTTTTTGCCTCTACTCTGAACAGGCAGCTTCCTCTATTCTGTTTATATTCTGTTTGAATCCCTCATTTTTTAGTTTGGAAAGTGGATGCCCTGTCTTTTCTTTTGAAGGGGATCTTTTTGTATGGATTCCCTCCCCTTCCTCTGTTACCAAAAGTCTTGCACAACATCAGACAGGACTATTCCATAATCTTGCTAGTGACTCCCTTTTGGCCCAAACAACATTGGTTCCACCTTCTTTCTCTCTTGGCCAGGGGCAATAACCACAAGTTACCATACTGGGTGGATCTTCTCTTACAAGACTAGAGATCTCTTATCTAGCCTTGCTTGTCCACTCTTCAACTGATGCTGTGGGTGATAGGGTTTTGATCCCTTTTGAGCACGTCTTTTCTGTGGACATGCTTAAGGGTTCTGCAGGAGGCCAGGAAACCCACTACTAGGAAATCATACATGTTCAAATGGAAGTGATTTTCTGTCTGGTGCCTCTCACCATCAGGATCCCCTGACTGTTGAGGTTCCTCTGGGTCTCTCTTATTTGTGCAATCTGCTCCATGCTGGATTGGCATGTTCTTCTGTAAAAGCCCAACTGTTAGCAATTTCTTCTCGTCTGCCCTTGACTCCTCCTGTGGCCTCTAGATTTGAAGTCAAGCAATTTCTTAAAGGCATATTTCATATCAGGCCTCCCAGGAATCCTGATCTGCCTTCCTGGAACCTCAGGGTTATAAGTAACTCAGGCTCCTTCTGATCCTGCTTCTTTACCTTCCTTACAGCATTGCACTTGAAAGACTGTTGTTCTTTTGGCTCCCACTTCAGCCAAGAAGGTGTCTGAACTTCAGGCTCTCATGGCTGTTCCTCCTTTCTTGTTTTTGCACAGAGATAGGGTGTCTCTTCATACTAATCCTTTCCTTATGTCCAAGGTGGTCATTGAGTTGTTTTGTTAATCAGTCTATTCATCTTCCTTCCTTTTTTTTCCCATAGTCTGATTGTAAGAAGGTTCTTGACACCTTAGATTTGCATAGACAGCTCAGATATTATTTGGATAAAACTAAAGTTATTTGAAAATGTGAGCAGCTTTTTGTTTCTTTTCATCCCAGGACCTTCGGTTTGGCTGATTCTAAGCAAACCATCTCCTCCAGGATTTCTAAGGCCATTTCTTTTTATTATTTTCATGGCAAATGTCTTTCATCATTGGTTAGAGGTACATTCTACTACAGCAGTTGCCTCCTCTGGTGGTTTTTTTAATTGGATGGATACCAATTCCATTCTTGAGGCTGCTACTTGGTCCTCTGTACATACTTTCACTAAGCATTGCAAGTTGGATGTTCTGGGCCAAGGCAGGTTTTGCCAGGGCTATCCTGCATGAGTTTGTAGATGGCTTTTCTATGCCTTCCTTCTACCAGGCTTCCTCTTGATCTTTTGTACTGTCCTTTAGACAAAGAATACTGCAACAGTGATAAGGAGTACAGTTGTGAAAAATCTTACCATAAGAGTAGATGTCTTTCTCTTTACTGTTGCAGTGTTTGCTCCCTCCCTCCTGCCCCCACTGTTTTAGCTCTTGCCATACAGTTTTCTTGCCCTCCTGGCTGAGGGGGTTCTTTGTTTTCTTCCTTTTTTCCCTTCTGGATGCATATGTTCTCCTTGCCTCTAAGTGCATTCTGTTCCTCTTGGGGCTTTTTCACTTCTGAGTGTGGGCGTCTGTATGTCACCTTTATGTTGTACACCTTACTTTGGGGATCATGTGTGTGACATATGATACCTATAAGTACTAAAGGCTTTGGTACACTGGCTGGACGTTTGGGCTATCTTTGGCAGGCAATCCCTTAGTTAAAGAATACTGCAACAGTGAAGAGAAGGACAGATAGTATTATGGTAAGATTTTACACAACTGTACTTTTGCTGAATCAGGTTCTAATATTGAGATTGTAGGATCAGCTGAGTTGTTGATAGTCAAAATCTTTGTACTGAACTTACAGTTGGTAGACAAAACAACCTTTATGCAGATGATGATTTGCTTGAGCTGGAAGGAATCTCTTTTTATGATTCAAAACAGATTCTGAGCAGTTGGAAAAAGAATAAAGCCTTGAAGAAATTAAAGACAAAAGGAGAAAAGTGCATTTGTCCAAGGTAAGTTGTTGTTGTTGTCTTTCGGCTTTTCCCGGTAAGGGGTCGCCACAGCGGAACTTTGGTCCGCTAATGATTGGCAGTAGATTTTTACAAAACCGCAAGGTGCCAGCTCAACACCCAGCCTTCAACGAAGGCACACCCATTTATGCACGCATGTCTTTAGAACGCTACCCAACCGCGGGGAAGACATGCAGACTCCACACAGAAGGCACTCCCAAGCCCAGCCGAGAATTGAACGAGAGAACCTCTTGCTGTGAGGTAACAATGCTACCGCCGTACCACCGCGGCTACAATTGTCCAAGTTAAGTATATACTGTAAACAGGCACCTGCCGGGATTGTGCTCAGACCTCATATAATGACTAGAGGTTCATGGAACTGGAAATTTTGGGGTTTCCCAAAGCAGTCTTCTACATGCTCTTCAGAGTCATTAAAATTGCTTTGGAATATTGTTTGTCAAAATGGCAGAAGTTATTGTCCATGTACATTATTATAGGAAGCTTAACTATCTCATGACACCTACTTTCATCCTCTGGATGATATAAAACATCACTCAGTATAGTGGTGTCTAAAAGTGCATTCATGGATTGGCAGATGCTTTGCATTACTAGGACACCATGGTCAGTCTCTATCCTTACGACTGGTAGAATGCATAAGAAGAGGAGTTAAACTTTTACTGACATATCAGAGATGGCAAGGTTAAATGGAATGCTTGCCTCCCATGTTGATCTTATTTTAAGGATGAAAAGATGTTGTAGCAAAAGGATTCCCCACCTATTTTTTTTTTTTTTGATTGGACAAGATGATCACGATAGGTTTTATTTAATGGCATAAATCTTTTGTGATTTCATATTTATGTCTTTACCTCAACAGTGTATACTGACAAATAAGCACAGTAAAACATTTATAAGACATGGATTATAGACATTTTTATTTGTGACCACCAACTGCATTCCATGAAACACTTATGGCTTATCTATGCATGTCATTAATAATTCGTTAACATTCTGTGTGCTCTACCACCGTACTTCTGCACCATTCACACATACAGAAAAGAACAAAAAACACACACACTGAAGTCTGCAAAAAAAAAAAGCTGCAAACAAATCAACCCTCAGAAAATTGGAATAAAAAATGAAGAAATGAAGTAGTAAAAAACAAAAAATTTAAATCACAACAGCAATCTGCCAACTGGAAAACTGCATTATCAGTGAAATGAACCAGATTTTGAAAGTCTGTATTTGTCAGAGTAAGCTAACTAACAAAAAAATCTGTACAACTAACAGATGTGAGCACACACATCAATCACTAAAATAATACTACTAAATTACTATCTAAAAATAAATCCTTACTCACAACTAGGGTACAAAAACATCCACAAAACTAAACATTCATAAAAAGATATATAACCTCTGCAAAGTCCTGTTCAACAGATAACTTTCCACTAAAAGGAATGGGAAACAGTAATCTCAAACAAATAAAGAAAATTGGATAAACTGAGTTTTCAAGGGTGTATTTAAGTTATAAATTAAATGCCTTCTACTGTAGCTTTAGGGGAAAGCCTTGGTAACATGTTTTTCTAACTCTGCTTTTAAAGACATTTCATTTATCACACAGCAGATCTGTATATAGTTCATGCATATCTTTACTGCCCATTTAGAGGAAAGCCATTCTTTACTGAACCAACATATTGCTCTTACAGATACACAAACCAAATAAAAAACATACAAAAAAATAGATACGTGTAATATGTAGAGATCTGGATTGTGATGCATGAAATATCTAAATCTAAGATTCAGGAATAAGCTTTATGATGAACAGTGAAGCCACAAGTCAAAAAACTGAATTGCCTAACCTTAGAATGTGAGACACTTAATGTATCTAATGATGTCAATGCTCTCATATTCCATTTATCTTGTATCATGGTTTTGTTTTGGCTTCCACATGAGCAGTTGTAATGTATTGGTTCCATAGAGAATGGCTTTCATGTATGAGACAAAATATGAAAAAAGAAAACTTATTTTCTGGAGAGATGATAGGACAAGACAATGATCTCAGCTTTACAATGTAATACTGTTTCACAGCTATTAAGCTTTATTGCTTCATTAGTGCTTTCAAAGCAGGCCATTACTGAAACTGGCCATTATTTATTTAAATTTGTTGACTGGGAGTGTCCGACTGGACGTAGGTCCATTTTCAGCGGAGGCCCGGGGAGAAAAGCTCCACAGTAAAATAAACAGACAATAGTTACATTGGATTACATTGCGATTAACAATTTAACATAGCAATTACTTACAGCATATAACATGAATACAATAAGCCAGTCAGTATAACTGATGGTGCTTTGTGCTTTCTGATAGCCATTGAAAGCAGTATTAAAGCAGTGTAATATCTATTTATCAGGATTAAAATGCTGCATGTTGCTTCCTTACTAACGATACAAACTAATATTGATTTTTCTGGCATTGAGCTGCTGATTCTCATTCAAATCAACAGCTGATAAAACAATGTAACTTTTTTTCTTTCCCGAATTAAAATGATGTATGCTGCTGCCCTGAGTTCAGATATTAAATAAAGAAAATGGATCTATAGTTCTTGTTAAAGCATTCCATTTTTCCAAAATGAAAGTTCTGTCTGTTGCTTCTTCATGTTAAGATATAAAATAAGTAAGACAAAGAGATAATGATTATTGTTAAAGCAAATTAATTATTTTGGCAGGACTAAAAGGATGTGTACTATATTCTGATTGCCTGACATTTTCAACCACACTTTTTTTTTTATTTTTATCAGGAGAAAAATGCTGTATGTTGCTTCATTGTAATCATAAAATATAGTAGGGGATGTTTTAGCTCATGCTCAGTTTGTCATTGTTTTTTCTGACAGCAAAGTTATTATAGTTGCATTTATCTAGAGCAAAATGTTGCACATTTATTTTATGGAGCATCCTTTTTTGTAAAAATCATGTACTATTAATTTGAGTTAACTGCCAGTGTTGATGGCAGTGATTGTGAAAACAATGTCATTTTTATAAAGAGTAAAAGACTAAATGCTGTTTTCCAGTGGAAATTTTAAAAATTATGTACACAAATCAAAATCTATGAAGCAGGAAAGCAGTTTCAGTTATTTGCTATAGTATCTGAATATGCTTATTAAAGCAAGGTCAGTGACTTTTTGTCAACAGCAAAATGTTGTAGATTATTTCCACTAACCGTCTGTTTCTTTGACTCTTATGAGTGAAATCAGTTTCAGTAGATTTCCTGTACTTCTGATAGCACTAGTGAAAGGAATGCATTTTGCTCAAAGCTGCAGTGAGTTAGGCCTTCTGCCCTTTCTCTGCTGTTTTACAAAAACTGTTGTGAGACTACAAATGTTGTACTTATTTTCAACTGTTTTCTGCACTTCTGATTAACTAAAACAATATTTGCTGCATATCTGTTTAAACTGTACAACGGGTTTTAGGCTTAGTGAATTCAGTCCTTACTTCTGTTCTGATCTTTGTCTCATTTTTGTTTCTCTGTTTGTTTTGTTCATTTTACTTGTTTCTGCACTTGAAAAACACTGGCATAGAGTTGAATCTAGTACTGCTTGTGGCCTTTGGAGCTTGCAGTACAGTTAATCTTTTGTCTAGAGAGGCCTAGCTGTTTCTTCATGGGAGAGGGTTTCAATTTGGTCTGATCTGGCCAGAGTTACTGATATAGGGCTCTGTTTTTGATTGCATAATTTGGCTGGTTCCTGTTTCTCTGCCTTAAATAATCAATGTTTAAACCAGTTTGTGTTTGTTTGCTCAAAGCTGCAGTGAGTTAGGCTTTCTGCCCTTGCTATGCTGTTTTATAAAAAAACTTCTGTGAGACTACAAAATGTAAGTGCTTATTTTCTACTGTTTTCTGCACTTCTGATTGACTAAAGAAATATTTGCTGCATATCTGTTTAAACTTTGCAACTGTTTTTTAGGCTTAGTGAAGTCAATCCTTATCTCTGTTCTGATCTTGTACCCCCCCAACTGCTGTTGTGGTCTTAAAGCTTGCTGGCTTTTGAGTTGCCCACCTCTACTATAAATTTGATATTGGACACTCCTCCCAGTCCTATTATATCACCTCAGTCTACTGAGTAGAGTGAGATCAGTTGTGAAGGCCCACCCCTTTAGCTTCTTAACCTTGAATTTTCTTCAGTTATATTCTGTCTCCTCACTTTCTACTTAAAAAAACATTGTACCTCTTCCTACTTCATTTTGCTGCTTGTGTTTAGGTATTCAACTGGATTTAGTTTGCCACATTTGTTACTGCTTGTCTGTAACCTTATTAAATTGATGACAGTATTCTACTGATTTGCTGCTTTATTTGAGCCATTTTTTACTGTTGTGATTGTGAGCTAATTTATCACATTTGCACTGTTTTAAAGCAATTGACTGATTAAGTGCATTTCATTACTGTTTAACTGTATTTCATTGCTATTTACTGCAGTTCATTACTGTTTAACTGCATTTTACTGTATTTTTCATACTGTGAGTTCTGTTTTTTTCTGTAAGTGGTTGATCTATGTTTTTTTGTGATTTTTGCTGTGTTCTTAACCCTTAAATTGAGTAGCATAGTCTGGATACAGGCTTGCTGCATACAAAGCTGTTTTTTCATTGCCTTCTGTGTTTTGGCAGCCATCTTTTGTTTGGTTTCTGTGTTTCTGGCAGGCATCTTGTGTTGGTAAGGACCTATCTCCTCTGCTAGTAAGAGTAGCAGGGGTGCCTGGACCTTGTCTGGTACAAGCTGGTTCGTAAAGAAAGCTGGGACTAGCAGGATTGGCTAGATTTCTGTGTTACTAGAATCTTCTATTTTTTGTGGTATTTAAACCCCACATTTGAGCTGGTTTGAGCTTGTTTGCATGGCACACACAACAGCTGCATGGTTTTAACCCTTTGTGAGGTATTCCAGGTACAAATTTCCCCTTAATAGCACTTGTGTGATCACCTAGTAGTACTATTCTTAGACCTTCCACCCTTCGTCTTCTTAGCTCTCTCTGGCCTCTCTCCCTCAAATTCTGACAAATATGGATGGACAGTTTCCTACGCTTTCTCCTGCCAGTCTGGTTGATATGGGCATCCTGAGACAGTGTAGCAACTGCCCCATATACATGGACATCCCTCTACTACTACCACCTAGGAACACAATTTGTGAGAGATGCAATTACATTAAGAACCTAGAGTCTATGCTCTGTCCCTCACAAGTCAGTATATCTGGCACCAAGAAGGTTGTCAACACAAACACCACACCTCAACACCACCCACACCTACACAACACCCCCCCCCCCACATATGTGGACATACTCAACAAAAACATATCCAAACAAAAGAAACCTCTGAGGCAAAAACACACGTAAACTCCACTGCCCACCACACCACATACCACACACAGTCCACACACCCGTGTTTTACAGCCAATAAGGCCTAAACACAAACCCAACATATTATTCATAGTAGACTCCATTATGAGATGCACAGATGTGCCCACTCCACCTATCTGGACCTCTTCAAATCTATCAAGATTCAATCCTTTACCCTGATCCTGGGTGACTTTAACTCTCCAACCATAGGTTGGAAGAACTACTCATGCCAAAACATAAATGCCCAGAGATTCCTTAATTTTTGTCAATGCAAATGCCTTGGACCAGATGGTTGACACCCCCACAAGAGGTGAAAATATCTTGGACTTGGTATTAACCAACGCAAGTAACTACTGCAGCATCCCTACAGTGTCATCCTCCCTGGTAAGATCCATCCACAAAATGGTCACGTTTGAAGTCACCATCTCCCCTGACCCCCCCACCCGAGCTAGGGTCAACCTAAAAAACTTCTCCGAAGCTGATTACAACCTCCTGAGGGAAGGTATAAACAGCTTCACAGCCCCTCCCCCTCGATAGGAACCGGCACATATGTCCAAACCTACACCAAAGTACTATACGATTATTTATATAGCTGCACAGAATCAGGAAACCCCAACAGGACAAAATCCTCCTCCTCAAGAAAGAGTAAACCTATCTGGTGGACATCTGTGATAAATAAATATTATAAAAGGAAAACAATTGCTGTCCAGTACCAAGAAGGAGCAGGTGCTTAATTGGAAGTAGTCTCTCCTTAGCCTGAACAAGCAAATAAGAGCACTAGTAAAATACTCCAAAGCAAACTTTGAGTCCAAACTGGCCACATCTACTAAAGACAAGCATAAAGCCTTCTTCCCATATGTCCGAAATCTGAAAGGAAGCACTCAGATATGCTCAGAACTGGTGGTCAAGGACACCACATACACAAATGCCGTACATATAGCCAACCTGCTGGCAGTCAAGTTTAATGAAAACTTCACCCCTCTGTCCCCCCATTAGTAAATCAGGACATCCCCAGCACCTGCCCCCTTTTCTCTAGGGAGCAAGTCAACACTGCCCTCTCAAAGGCAAAAAATACAGCCTCCATGGGACCTGATAACATCCCAAGCTGCATCCTACTTGAACTCCACCAGGAACTTGCAGCACCATTAGGCATTCTATTCATCCAAAGCCTGAGTACCGGCTTCATCCCAGATGAGTGGAAGACAGCCACTGTCATGCCTTTGCACAAAGGTGTAGCCATGGTCTACCAATTCAGGAAATTATGGACCCATCAGCCTAACTAGCCTGATCTGCAAGGCCATGGTGTGGATTATCATGGACGTCATTAACAAGGACATTGGCAACCTCCAAACACTCAATCCCACACAGTTTGGTTTCGTCAGGGGGAGGTCATGCCTGTTAAATTTGGATGACTTCTTTGAGACAGTCACCAAAGCAACGAATGAAGGGAAGACTGTGCAGACCACCTACCTTGACCTGACCAAAGCCTTTGATACCATTCTCCATTTGAGTATAATAGATAAACTCTCTCAACTAGGCATCAATCTGCATTTTACCAGATGTGTAGCAAACCTGCTCACTGATAGAACCCACCTAGTCAAAACAGGAGAAGCTACCTCATGCAGTAGACCTGTAATGACCAGTGTACCCCAGTGATTGGTCTTGGGGTCTCTTTTATTTGGGATATACTTTTCTGAGGTGCAGGCCAAAACCAGTGGGCTGTGGCTGACCAAGTTTGCAGATGACTGCAAGCTGGCTGCTGTCATCAATTTCCCTAGTGATGTGGACAGCCTCCAAGAGGGTCTCACCCAAACAAATGACTGGTGCCAGAAAGATGGCCTCAAATTAAATACCAAAAATACGTTATCATTCCCACAAATAGGAGGTTACTAGGCTAATGGCCCTGGGGCTCTTACAAACCTAACCAAGAGTTTATCCCCAAAAAGAAACAGTCAGCACCTGTTGCCCCTGCCAATGAGGGACACGGGTGGAACTCCTAGGACAGATTTGGTTTCCCATCCACTCATCAAGGTTGTGGTTGAAGAGGGTCAGTGAGTTACTCTGATGTGTACGGGAAATTTATTCCAGAGACTGGGCAGTGTCTGGGAGTCAAAGTGGTCTCTCCAGCACGTTGTGTTGATGTTGCATATTAGATTCAGGCCTTTTGAGCGGGTAATGTGTGAGGAGTTAGACTTACGGATATGGAGCATCTCTAGTAGGGTGGGGTCTGAGATTGCCTTGTAGGCGAGACACAGATCACCTCTGAGCAATCTGTACAATACCAAGTAGAGTGATGGTGATTTGAGCCTGTCTGCATAGGACGGGTGTTGGATGCCATGAATTCTCTTTGTGAGGTATTTCTGTGGCCTTTCCAGTAGCTGCAGATGTCTGGAGAGGTACATACCAAATGGGATGTTATACTCAATTATTGGTGTAATGAGGGAGGCGTATAGAGAGGTAATAACTTTTTTTTTCCTGGATGCAATCGCTTATGAGATGAGCCAAGTAAAATGCTTTTCTGACCACTGCCGCTACATGATGGTCAAATGTGAGATTATCAACCTGAGTACCCAGGTCTCTCACCACAGGTTGTGTGTTTAGGTGGTTGCCATTGATGTGGTAATCAATAGGGGCCATGTTTTGCCAACCCCTACTGATTACCACATCACATTAATAACAAGGTCCTAAGCATGCAATCAGTTGTGAGGGACGTGGGCACCCAGGTTGATAGCAAACAGACTTCTGACTACCATATTCCCTCCTTTGTATGGAAAGCTTTCTACATGGCCCACCTCATTAGTAAAGGTATCTCATTCAGGGACAAGGAGGTCATAACATCCCTGTAGTCTTCCCTTATAAGACCCATTATTGAGTACAATGCCCCTTTCGGCATGTACCTCACAAAGCACATGCAGCAGCTGGAGAGACCTCAGAGGTTCCTCACAAGGAGAATCTAGGGCCTCAAACATCTACCCTGCACAGATAGGCTAAAGGCTCTGTCCCTTTACTCCATCTCATACAGACTCCTCAGAGGTGACCTCTGTCTGGCATACATAGCAATCTCAGACACTGCCTTGATGGGACTGCTGCATATCTGCAAGTCAAGCTACACTCGAATAACCCAGACATGTGACCTCAACTTGGTTTGTGACATCAATATGACTTGTTGGCAGGACAGATTTGTGTCCCAGAGACTCCCACTTGTGGAATAGACTCCCTGTTCATGTCAAGCAGAGTACCTTATTAACCCTTTTAAGTGCACCCCAGATAACTGAATGGGGAACAGAAAATACACCCCTGGGCTTCCACCTCTGTCCCTGCTGGACAGGGGCGTCTTGTTTTGACTTGTCGGAACATGGGCTAAATTCTTGACTAGTCTTATAAGGGCCTCAGGGCCAGTAGCCTAGTAACTTCCTATGATCCTATTTTTTTGAGGAGCAAAATGTATGTTGCTTCCCAATGGTCATTTTAAAATTCTGTATGTCAGCTCCCCATGATTGTAAATTGCAAAGCAAACCTTTTCATTAGAAATTTTCATTTGATATGTTTTTTAAAGACAATCAAACTTATCATTTAGACTAGGGAGGGTGGCCTAATGGTTAAGGTGTTTGCCTTACAAACACAAGGTGCAGGGTTTGAGTCTCACAAGGGATAATTGGCTAGGCTTAAAATGGCTCGCAAGGGCAGTTAGCTTAGTACTAATCTATGAACCTATGAACCTAAGTATTTTAGTTTAGCTGAGGCAAAATAATTTTTAGTAATTGTATAGCTCTTGTGACATAACTAAAGAAAGCAATATAATTGATCTTTGTGTGGAAGAGCAAAATCTGTATATTACTTGTCCACAGTTGTTTATTTCCTCTGAAACATATAAAGTCAGTTTAATTTGTTTACCAGTACTTCTAAAACTGTACATGAAAACAAAAATATTTTTGCCAAGATCCTTCTCTAAATTATATTCAGCGTGCATATTTTTTCTATAGTTACACATCAATTTAGAAAGCAAAACAATTAATCCACTCTGCATATGCATCAATTTCTAAAGGAAAGAATGCATTTATTAACTTTATTAATATTATTGTAAAAACTTGAATAAATCAACATTACATTGTATGCTATCAAAATAAGACTCAAATGAATAAAAGCTGTCATCAAAACTATTGTCTAAATGATAAGTTTGATTGTCTTTAAAAAACATATCAAATGAAAATTTCTAATGAATTGATGGATTTCCAATTTAATTCAGTACTCCCAAATTAAATTAGTAGGTATGAACTTCACTCCTTTCTTAAGTACAGAGTGTTCCACCATTTTGATGTTCAAATCAGAAGTATCTACTATATCCACATCAACATTTTCACAGTAATCAGTCCGATCAAAATTAGCAGAAAGCAAACCTTCTATTATCCATTCATTATTATTAAACAGTACTTTTTGTCCTATAACATTTATTGTTCTGCTTATGATAGCCTTCTTGTTGAAACTTCCCATGGCATCCTCTTTTGTGGCTCTGAAAAGGCCATGAGTCTTGATATTGCGGTGTTGGATAATGATCTCCAGCTGACAAACTTCCTTTATCACCTGTCATATTACACACATACATACATACAAATATTTATTTCAGTCATGGGCAATAATGCCCTTCTAGCCTGCCAATATACCAACACAGTTCCCATAATGTGTGTCTGGGCTGTTCTTAAAATATCTAGATTAGTGCTTGCTTTAATGTAATTTGATAGTCTATTCCATGCATCAGCATCTCTTTCTCAGAGAAACAATTAGTACAATTCTCATTCCTATAGAATCTTCTACATAGGCTGTCTGATGATTCTCTAGTACTTTTTGATAACCCCAAACATTCCCAGAGGTAGTTGTCTCTAAATGCCCTCTATAACTGACTAAGGTCTCCTCTTAAATAACTGTATGAGACATTGTACAAATGCAGTTTTTTTTTAGTCTTTCATAATAATTTAACTTTTCACATCTATGGATACCCTTAGTATATTTCTACTGTACTCTTTCCAGTTTACTCTTGCTTGTTTTTTTATAGGTTTCCATATTGTTATTCCATACTCAAGTTTGGGTCTAATATAACTGATAAACAACGACTTTGTTATTTCTGATTTCTTAGACTTTATACATATTTTTTACAACCTATAGGTCTATAACTGTCATTAACAAATTGGTTGATATGATTAGAAAAGCCCAAAGCTGGATCTACCCATATACCCAGGTCCTTGAATTTGCACTTTTAATCTTTATGTGCAGTATTGAGTATTTACCTTACAATGTATGTCTCCCACATTTCATATGCTTAATTGTTGATGTATTTATCAGCATATTATTCTCCTGTGTCCAAATGGTCAATTTAGTAAAGTTCTTTTGCAGATATTCCCTATCTGCAACATATGTAATCGGTTACCCATTTTCAAGTCATCTGCATACAAAGTGATGAAAAAAAGATAGACCTGAAAGATACAAACTAAACAAATATGGGCCTAGGATAGAGCCCTGTGTGGTGCCCTGATTGTAACCTTGAACTTCACTTGTCAAATTGCTGTATACTTGACACATCCTATTTGTAAGCTATGCAGCTATCCATCTTATCAAGAGTACATCAATACCTACTTGTTCTAATTTATTGCTAATTGTTTTGTGTATGATCCTATCAAATGCTGAAGTTAAATCTATGTAGGCTTTTTTACAATCTGAAATAATTGTTGTACCTGAACATATGTTGTAAATAATTTCCTTACTAATGTTGTTGAATCAGAATTATTCCAGTCTGTTTCAGGCAAATTAACGTTCCCAGCCACTATTATTCTTCCCTCCTGTGTTTCATGCGAGAAATGTTTGAATTCCTCTAGGTCATCAGCACTTGACTTTGGTGGTCTATACACTGCAACAATTTTTATATGTTCCAGGGTTTTCTTTTCAAATGCAACATAGATCAATGGATTGGTGACCACAAATTCACTCCTGGGGTGGCACCAATGTCATTAATAACTACCATAGACCCTTACCTCTGCAAACTTCACTCACTTAACCACTGACAGTTGAGGCAACTCAGGATAAATATGGCAAGGCTTGTAAGGGCTCTAGGGGCTTAATAACCTTCTATGAACCTATAATATACATTAGTGGTGTTTATCATTGAACATGTAATAATTACAGGTCTGATAAGAATCTTTAATCTGTGTCATAACACCTTTTTTGTTGATGATTTTTGTTCGAAGGTTAGTTACAGTAAAAACATTTATACCCTTACAGAACTGGTTTCAAGTCATTGTTCTATAACCATGTTTCACAGACAATAACCACATCAATCTTATGGGAACGCAGCACATTTTAAATAAAAAAAAAAAAAATATATATATATATATATATATATTATAAATGCTCCTAAAGTTAACAACCATCAGAAGATGCATCAAATGTTGCTGTGAACTGTTAAATTTTTAACTTGGCAAAAATCCTACATTGTTTTTGTCAAATATTGCAAGTAATCTACTGGAAAATCTCTTGGGTGATCTTGAGAAATGCACACCATCCTGTCTAAACATGTGTGCCCAAAATTAGAATTGGATGTTCTACACATTTACATTGTTTTAAAACAGGACATTTTTTCATGTAGGTATTTACCCCCAAAATCTTTTCATTCATGGTGACATGACTCTCCTTTCTCTGTGATTCTTGAAAAATATGTTCTAACACCTGTAGAAGCTATGCTATTTAAGAGGGCTGTAAGTTCCTACTAACAGAGAGAGAGTCCTTGTGGAATCGATCATCTGTACCAACATAAATAAAAACAGATACATACTTCCTTACATTAAGACGTTCTAAGACCTTTCTCACATCCTTTATTTTTTTTCTCCTGGCAAGCATAGCACTATTCGATGTTCATTATCTTCTTTGCAAATGTAAGTATCAGTTCCTGTAATAATTGAATCTCCAGTTTCAAGAATATCTTTTTTTTTAACCAGATTGGAAGAATCTTCATCTTCTAATTCAGTAATATTTGCTCTCTGAATTGTTAGAAAAGAATGGTTTTCATTATGATTCGTCTTCTTAATCCCTCTGTTTTCATCACTTACTGCTTTTGCAGGCATACAGTTCTCATCCAGCTGGCATTATACATCCACAGCTTGAGCCATGTAGTCATTGTCTGTCTTTTTCCTTTTTTTCTTATAGTAATGTTAGGTTGCCATATACTTGTATCCAGTATTGCAGAGTTGTCACTGGTCTTATCTTGCTCAAGAGGAGATGAGTGATCTTTACGGACAATAGACACCTCCTTTCCTAAATGTGCACTATTTTCTCTTTGCCTGACATTATTTATCTCATCAGGCCAGTCATTAATGTATGTAACAACAGTTCTCCAACTGTACCAGTTGCACAAGTGCAATCACCATCAGTCATACCACTTAACTGTCCAGATTTTTGCCTCATATTTTTGGTCCCTTCCTCATAAAATTTGTGATTTTCTGGCAAATCATTGGGATGACCTCAGGACTGAAGTCACTAAATAATATACATTTGTGTTTCAGACTTCATATCCTTCAGAAAAATACATGCTAAGGCAAATCCTGTTATTCTAGCAACTTTCTAAGTTTATAAGACCAATATTTAAAATTTATTTTTGGGCCTTTGTCTCCCCATTCTCTTAGGGTTTGTCCAGATTTTTTTGCGCTAAGGGGTTGAGATGTATGTCATCAGCAAGTCCAGATTTAACACTAATAATAGTAAACAAATCATCCAGCTTTTGATATGAGGAACACAGATCACCAGTTTTATCAAGCATTACCTTTAAATATATACAGCATTTAGTACACTGTACAACAGACTTCTGCTTTAGCAAATCATTAATGACGTAATCATTTAAGGATTTCATTTTCATCTGCAAATGAATAAAGATTTCTAAAAGAAAAGGATATCAAATCAGCTACCACAGAATTCACAGAGACTTTTAATTAAGTTTTGTGAGAAAAATCACACAAACAGTATATGATGACTAAATATTAAATTAAGGAGAATAAAGTCATTGTTCTGACTGTACCAGTTGTGAAGGTCACACAAAATCTAGAATTCCTTTATTTCACTATCACTTGCAGTCGTACCTCTTTTTAATATTAAAGATCGATAAATTAAAAACCGACACTCTGGTCAATCTTCTTATCTATAAGCTATTCCTTTCTTTTTACAAACAGTGAAAAACAGTGGTAAAAATAAAATCTAAATCACAGTTGATCCCAAATCGACACAAGATCATTTAGATAAGCTGCCTTTTGCTCTTTATATCTGGAAAACATCGTCCCAAGGTTTATTTAATCCAAGTGTGGCTGCAGATGGCGTAGAGCTCGATATACTGCTATTCATTTCCTTATCCAGTCGCTTACTGTTGTGAGACTTTTTCATCCATTGGAATGCTTTACCTGACTAGTAATCTGAAACATTACATTGAAATTTATCATGATTTTTGACATGTGGTTACTTTTCCAGGGATTTCAACTTTATATTAATATCTGAAATAATTTTATTAACATCAGACAGTTATTAATATCTGAAATTATTTTATTAACATCAGACAATTATAGATCATTTTTTTAAATTGATCACAACTCTGTTCAACTTACTCAGATTTTTTTTTATATTTGACCATATTCTCAATTAAAATGCCCACCTACTCTATAGCACAGTTATGAGAAGTGGTGTCCCACTGATTTTTAAACATTAAATATGTTATAGATGAATGGAAATACTTATAAAGATGTTTTCAGGTAAATATTTAAACTTTTCTAGATTTGGTACCGTCTAGGCAAACTTTTCATGATGTGCATAGGATATACATGCATAAAAAAACACACAAACTCAGTGCAAAATGCATATTTTCCCAACATGGTTCTTACTGCTGCACCTACTGTCCATCAGGTCTCCAGCTATCAGACAAATATTCATTCTGACAGTTGGTGCAGAGGATTAAGATTGTGAGATGTAGTTACTGTGGTACAAGGTTTGATTTCCAGATCTCTCATTTGTCTATTGTGTAACCTTGAGCAAGTCTATTAACCAGGTAGTACACATGGATCACCTCTGGAAAGGGACAATAAGCTCAGCAATTAACAAATCTGTATTATTATTATTCTGCAGACCTGATACTTCTCGGTGAGGGTGAGTGCTGGTCAGTGGAGGGCCATCATGCAGGCAGCTTCAGCAGTGATTTGTGTCCTTGAGAGCATGCTAAAAATGAGGGCAATTTTGGGATTTACTTAACTCCTCCCTGGGTGGGCAACAGATGACCCAAATCACTGTGGGAGTCACTATGCCCTCCCCATGTGAAATGCATATTCTTGTACACAATTCTGAGGGTTACTACATTTGGCAGGAGAATGCCCGTCACTGAACCATCCTTTGTATTACCTCCCTCCTTTGAGGGATTGCTGCATTGGACATTCCCAATCCACCCTCCTATCCCTGAGAGTAGCCATGCCTACCCTCCCTATGCTTACTCCAGTAGATGCCTAAGCTATTAATTGAACTCTGGTTTACTGGGATATAGTCAGTATTTTTCTTGATATTTCAGCACTGTAAACACATATCTTGAGCTTGAAACTCATGTCTCTAGAATTCAGAGTAATGAGAAGTTATGCCAATTTAAACAGTGTTGCAAATTCTGCCTCAAACGCCCCTGTCCTATTCACCTATCCTACTCGCAGCCTCTTTATACAGCTCATGTTCACTTCAGTGTTGCTATAAAATATCCCCTGGGACTTGGTATGCACGTTATATTTTTAAAATCTCTGGCATATTACATATTTTCTATTGTTACTGTTCTACATTCTTTCTCTAGTTTGCTATTTAATTTACCTTTACTGCTGTATTCGACCATGTAAGTCCCTATACTACCCTTTTTTATTCCTCCCATATATGTTTCTCTTCCTGTTACTAATCCTTGCTGTTCCCACTTTTATTCTCTTCTAAACATTTGTCCTCCTATACAGCCCCTGCCACTGTAACTACATTGCATTATAAAATCATATACAGATAGCTACCTACAACCGCTTTTTTTATCCCATTGTTTCTATAATGTTCATTATAACATACTGTAACCTTTATAATGTCTTGCTGTATTTGTTGCTGACAGTGGGCCTTGCTCAACATGTTTAATGTAGTCAACAAAATGTTAATAAATTAATTTGCCTGTATTTATGTAATAGTGATATCTGGGTATTTCAGTAAGATAGCTGCATATGCTTTTCCTCTTCTCCTCTGGAAGGTCCGTTATTTATCAATAATTTCCCCATTAGAAGGCATTATCTGATGCAGAAGATGCCCCCTTTGTTTATTTTTTGATTGATTACATATATTCTTTTTTTTCTGTAAGATGTTTCTGTATTTCTTGTTTGCATTTTGAGGAATAGTAGTTACCTTAATTTTAGTCAGAAAGACAAACATTCACAACCTGACTATAAAAATAAAACAAGTTAACAAAGCTTGTTGATTTTCCCAGTATATATGGTTCTGCTTCTTAATTCTTCTTTGCCTGTCTGGCTTATGAGTGGTTGTTAGTATTTTACTGTGTTTCAGAGACAAATATAACTTGTCATATTTATCACTTAGAAGTAAACCAGAGGTTAGCTTCTCAACTTCAGCAAAGAAGTGTCTGGTAAGAGTTGTCTTCCTATCTCAAACAGCATAGAGAAAGTGCTACACAGAAATAATAATATGTTTAATACTGGCTGAACTATTTTCTATACTTTAGAGATTAAACATAAAGATGCCAGTCTGGTTTGTGCACTCTGGAAACCCTCAAAACAAGAATCTGGTATGCAAATAGTATGACTGAACGTGGATGATCACATGTAATAATGAGAATTTCTATGAAACAGTAAACCTACTAGAACTAGACAGTTTAAATTGTCATGGTTTGATTTACTGCTGGGCCAGGTTTATAGAAGAGTAAACAAGCTGGCAAAATTAGATTAATGAACATTGCAAAATTTGGTTACTTGTGTAACATGCAGTTATGCAAATAACTTAAGAGTCTGTTTCTATCAGATATGTATCTATCGTCTATCAGACAGTTCTGTATGTAGTAACTTGTGCAGGACATCACAACAGGAGAGCACTATAGGTTCATTGGACACTCAGCATGTCATTTTGTAGCCTAGCACAATACCCATTATCAATCCAACTATTTCCTCTTGCCTCAAAGAAGGTCAGAGAAAATAGGCTTGAGGACTGTCTGTGAATGCCCACTCAATTGTCAAAGTTTTTTTTTTAAGTTTTCGTTTTCTGGCAGTGAACTGAGACCATAATTTTTTAATATGATGGTGGTATTTTGTTGGCATTTTTTTATTATTCTTTCCTGATGACTCCTGATATATTTTTTAGATCCAATTGTATGCAGCATTCTGCCCAATTATTTGCACTTAGACATTAAAATGTTTTGGTAAAATGGATGTTAAAGATGTTTTTCTTGTACAAGTAATTTTTAGATACAATTACTCTGATTTACTTTTATGCTCTTCTGAATGGGTTCTGCTACAAGGTGAACTATAACAGAGAAACACTTTATTTGCATAACTGCATGTTAAAGCAAGCAAATGGATTTTGCAATGCTCATAAATCTTATTTTGCCAGCTTGTTCATTACAAGAAATGTAACTTACAACATGCAGTACTTTTTGAGATAGGATGTCTAAACTAGATATTATAGCAGAACAGAATGTGGCAGAAGCAGAAGACCAAGGAATAATAGAAAATACATGAAGGGGGCATGGCCAAGATGCTGACTGACGAGCAAGACTTTTTATCAGCTCTGCTATAATTTGTCATTCTTAACAGGAAATTTCAGTTTTTAGTTATTCCTTCCATTTTTTAACAAATATTATGGAGTAACATCTAGAGAAGGAATACATAAAAAAAGAAATAATTAATTTTAAAATTTCCTGTCAAAATACTTTTTAGAAAGTATACTCAAAATGAGCCACACAAAAGGAACCCCTCTGGATTCTTCACTAAAGAAGGATGTACAGTTTGATCTTACCAGTTTACAAGAACTTTCTCTCAAAATGGATAATATGGGCAATACAATTGAGAACTTCAAAGAAAATACTTCAAGGCAAATGGAACAATTACAAGAATCATTAAACCAACAAAGATCTCGGCTCTTGAGGATAGAGGAAGCTCTAAATGACTTTGAAAGAAGACTAACAGAAGATGAACACTACTTGGAATTCTTACTGAAACAAAAAACCTTGTTGCTGGAAAAGATAGATGATTTGGAGAACAGATCCTGCAGAAACAACATTAGAATTTTTGGATTACCTGAAGGAATTGAGAATGAAAATATGACCAACTTTTTAACAACCTGGATCCCTAAAACCCTTGAGCTTCCAGAAGGTATGTCTTTTGGCAATGAACGTGCCCATAGAGCTCTCTCTAAAACAACACTTCTTTCAAAAAAGACAAACCCAAGATCTACAATTGTAATATTCTTCTCCACACAGGATAAAGATCTGATCCTAAAGACAGCATGGGCTAAGACTCCTATAAAAATCCAAGACCGAACAATAAGGTTTGACAATGATTTCTCAACTGCAGTGATGTGAGGGAGGAAAACCTTTCTACCTTTAATAAGAGAACTCAAAAAACGTCAAATCAAAGTACATTTACTCTTTCCAGCCAGACTGAAAAATTTTCTTACAGACGAAATGAAAATCTTTGAAAGCATAGACAATGCTATTTCAAACGAAAAAACAAAAGATGTACTTGAGAAAATAGAAGATATGGAATGGAATAATATCTCATTAAAGAGACAAGCAGAAAGGAATAACTGGAAAACCACTGAAAAGAAAAATAAATTAAAAGATAAATAACTTAAAGTATTTACTTGTTCCTTATCTGAACACCTAATAACTAAATGTTCATCACTTAACAAAACACAGCAGTTTGTGCTTTACAAAGTAATCCAGAATTTTAATCTCATCATCCACAAGCATCATATGAAAAGGTAACTTTGGTTCTTTAATATGTATTCTCAGAACATTAACTACATATCTTAGTCTATTTATGTATATATAAAAAGTTCAAATCAACTAGTCATATGAAACAATATAAAAGTAATATTTTCTTCCTTTAATTCTCACACAAAGGTTCTATAAAACATACAAGTCTCAATTTATTTGTATTATGTTAAAAACATTAGAGTTAAACAATTTAGAACAAAAACACCAAAAATCAGGAGAAAACCGGGTCTTTTAGCATAAAATGATTTAATTCACTATTCGTCAAAGGCGACTTCATCAGAAATACAATTCACTACTAGAAAACACACTTGAAATATTGTCAGCAAGTGAGCAATTAATTGTATAACAAGCTGTTCAACTCATAAAACAATTATTCAATTGAAGTGAACCATCAATTAACTTAGTCCCATAGACTTCTGTTTGCAGTAAAAAATACATCTAAGTAAAAACTTTATTTTTTAATATTAACTTTTCAGTTTTTTTTAAAACATTGTATATTGACTGCATCATTCAGCCCAGGATGTATGTAAGAAGCCAATCTCAATTGCCATACTGTTTCTTTCTGTTCTACTTTGTTCCTATAATCACCTCCCCTAATGTCCTTGTTCACTGACTCAAAAACCGAGAAGGTGAACTTTTTCCATTTAATGCACGCAGTGGAATGTTTGTACAAGGCATTGTTGTGCTACCACTGAACTTTTAACATTCGCCTTAAGTGGATTTGGTTGTGAAGTTTCATTCCTGGATGTGATTATTGGGTGGGAAGCTGCTACGAATGAGGTTTACAGTAGAATTCACCGAAAAAACACTTTTTGTAAGAGCTATGTACATTATAAAAGTAACCACCCCACCTTTACTAAAAAGAACATTCCTCGTGGCCAGTTCATCCGGGCCTCACGGATGACCATGGATGACACCACCTTTTTTGAGGCGGTTCAGTTTATTAAAAGTTATTTTTGGATAGGGGCTCTCCTAGAGATTTACTGGACAAAGCTGCCAGCGAGATTATCTCTAGAAGGGAGAATGATTTTCCTCCCATTTTGGTAAAAGGTTTCACAAAAAGAACGTATACAGATGGTGTAGGTCCGAACAAACCTAGGTTTTGTTTAGACATGAGTTTGGACAACAACCAGATTCGTAAAATTAACGAGAACTGGAAAGTAATTTTAGATAATAGTGACATGGTAAATGTATTGGGTGAGGTGCCTTGTTTTGTGTACAAGAAAAATTGTAACATCAAGGATATGTTGGAGAAGGGGACATGCTTCCCTTTGTTTAGGAGTAAACAACAGAGGTATGCATAAGTGTATGGGATGTTAAGTATGTAGGTACATCCACACTGGTTCTTATATTTTTTTGCAACACCTTGATTTCAACATCACTGTTCCAGGTAGACTAGATTGTGGTAGTGAAGGTATTGTCTATTTGGCTATGTGTAGTGGATGTCCAGCGTTCTTCATGGGAATGTCCACTAGAAGTTTGAGGAAACGTATTCTTGAACATTTGTATGCTATAAGAACAAAAAATGTCAACAATGCCTTGTACAAACATTCCACTAAGTGCATTAATTGGAAAAAGTTCACCTTCTTGGTTCTTGAGTACATGAACAAGGACATTAGGGGAAGTGATTATTGGAACAAAGTAGAACAGAAAGAAACAGTATGGCAATTGAGATTGGCTTCTTACATACATCCTGGGATGAATGTCACAGTCAATATAAAATGTTTTTTAAAAAAAAAAAAAAGTTAATATTAAAAAATAAAGTTTTTACTTAGATGTATTTTTTACTGCAAACAATAGTCTATGGGACTAAGTTAATTGATGGTTCACTTCAATTGAATAATTGTTTTATGAGTTGAACAGCTTGTTATACAATTAATTGCTCACTTGCTGACAGTATTTCAAGTGTGTTTTGTAGTAATGAATTGTATTTCTGATGAAGTCGCCTTTGACGAATAGTGAATTAAATTATTTTACACTAAAAGACCCGGTTTTCTCCTGATTTTTTGTGTTTTTGTTCTACATTTTTCTTTGGTATACACTGCTACTGTTCCTGCTGCCTTTTGGTTTGCAGACTTAAAAAATTATTTAGAAATGATACTGTCAGTATTTTTTATAGTGACCTAATTGGTACATGAGTAAGTCATAGTTAAACAATGTCTCCTTTACTCTTTCACCTATTATAGTAATTTGTTGATTGAGTCACAATTTAAACAAGAGCCTTTAATATATTGCATTATTTTCTTTAGAAAACATTTGGTAATCTTAAGAAACTTATAATAACTACAAATAATTTAATAATTGTGTTGGGTGTTGTAAATGTTTGAAAAGCATGACATTGGTAAATACAGTGTTCGTTTTTTTTAAAATCCAGTGCTCATTGAATGCTTTATTGAGCTCCGATGGTGTTTAGTGGCAACAAATTAAGATTAGGGATTAGCTAAAATAGCTTTCTGACATCTTTAAAAGGCCACAGGCATTGTTGGGTGGTAAATCTGCAGCTGTTGTGTTTATAAAAAAAAAAAAAAAAAAAAGTACTGGAATGTGTTTTGACAAAGTGCGGATTAACAGCGGACTGTAACTAAATATGCACAAGCTAATTGAATGAGCTCTTACCTTAAAAAAAGGTTTTGACAAGGTCCTTGTTTCTGCTGCAGTTGCGAAGGTGATGCACTTTGAGAAAGTGAGCGAAGCCCTTAGTTACTGAATATAAATCATGATTGCAAATGTGCGATCTTTAAACAGGAAATAACTCTGGTTTCTATGGTAACCTCTACATAACACAGCCTTTCAGTACAGAGAAACAGAAGATCTTTAAATAAAGTTAAAGCATGTAAATGTTTATGTAAAGCACATTGAGGCAGGATATTAAGATGGAAAGGTTTAGCCTCAGTCCAAAAGAGTGATGCACTTTGAGAAAGTCAGTAAATCCCTTAGTTACTGGAAAAAAAAGTGACGATCTCAAAGGTACAATCTTTCAACTAGAGCTGTATGTGATTTCTAAGGTAACCTCTAAACAAAATACCCTTTCAGTAAAATAAATAATGCCCTTTAAGTAAGGTAAAAAACATGTACATGTTTACGTAAAGAACATAATGAGGTAAAGTATTCAAATACAAATGTTTAGCCTCAGAAACCTTCAAAAGTAAAGTTAAACATATATTAAAGGGGAATGAACAGAGCATGAAGATTAAAGATGACTTCTTTCAGCTTTTCCTGGTTAGGGGTCACCACAGCGGATCACCTGTCCGCTCATGATTGGCAGTGGAGTTTTACAGTGTCGAGTTGCCAGCCCGGCACCCAACCTTCCACAGAAGGCACACACACACACACACACACACACACACACACACACACACACACACACGCACTCATGCCTAGGACCAATTTAGAGTGTCCAATCCACCTTCAGCATGTCTTTGGGATGTGGGAGGAAACTGAAGCACCCGGAAGAAACCCATGCGACCACAGGGAGGACATGCAGACTCTGCACAGAAGGCACCCTAGCCGAGGATCAAACTGGAGAACCTCTTGCTGTGAGGCAGCAACGCTGACCGCTGCACCACCGTGGCTGCCCATAAAGATTAAAGACTAGAATAGTGAAATCAGAACACTTTTCACATGATCTTCCCAATTCCCAGAAATGTAAAGGAAAGCATAATACTTATAAAACCATTAAGAGACTAGCTTGTTAAATATATTAGTAAAATTAAATAAATGCTGTACTAAAACTTGAAAAAGACAATTTCTGATTAGAAAAACAAACACTGTAATATTAATATAGTATTAAAGGGCATATAAAGGCTCTTTCAAGTCGGATTACACCAAACAGTCCCATTATCACTAATGAAATACAAAAAATAAGACAAAGTGATATTGGGACCTTCTGTATTGGTACATGCATTTATAAACTCAAAATTAAGTGGGGGAAGTTAATACATGATGTTATAATATGAATATAAGTTAAACAGTGTTACTTTAATTCAGCCTTCATGTTGATTAATTAGGTTCTGAATATCTTGGCATCACAAAATTAATTAGATAAGCAGTTAAAAAGTTACACTGAGGCAAAGATAAAACATGGGATTATTGTAAGAAAGAGGAATTACATATGACATTACTCTCCATAGCAATTCTCCCCATTAATTAAATAGAACATTATAAATAAGACAATTGTTTATGGAGAAAAAAGCTAACAAAAAATCAGAATTCAATGGGCATTTAATTCTAATAATAAGCAGATGATACAAATCAAACGAATTGTAATTTAAAGACATCTACAGCTTAAAGGAGACTAAGTATATCAAAATGAACACTAGTCAATTCAACTAAGGGACAGTTATAGTGACCTTAGATATCTCTTCAGAAATCTTGATAGTTAATTTTGAAAGAAAGAAAATTTTTACAGAAAATAACACAAACTTTTGTTTTTGACAATATTGTATTCAGGTAATACTATCATACTGTTATATTTAAAATGCATTTATGTTATGAATTAGTAAATATATTTCTTCAATCTCTGTATTACTAAGAATAAAAGTTATATGAGTTACTGACTACATTTTTGTTTTCTCAAAATTATTTTTTTATTTTTCAAATACATTTGAATGAATTCCATAGTATTTATACATAACATCTTAAATAATTGCGTATAGTATTTGCATTAGCCTGACACTATAACAGATCTTAATATACGTAAAAATCTACTGCCAATCATTAGCGGACCAGAGTTCCACTGTGGTGACCCCTAACCGGGAAAAGCCGAAAGACACAACAACAACAACAACTTTATAAGTATGTCCAATCCATTATCACAGTGTATGATCAATTATTGTATAGTGTCAATCAACGATAAGACTTTTCCCCAAGGATTGTTGATAAATGTCTTTGGATAAATTCTTAGTTCTTTAATTTTAATTTCCAATAATGCTGTGGTATTCAGTAGGCTGTAGAAGTCTTCCAAAGTTAGTATTGTGTTTGCATTCTATCTTCTTTTTATACACTTCCTTGAAATTGCAAGTATAGTCCATGTTAGATACATATTTAACCTGTTCAAATGACCTTCATTCATATTTAATAATACAGGAGCTTTAGTTAAATAAAATGATGCATTAAATAAAGCTTGTAGAAAGTTATTAATACCATTCCAAAATGGCTTAATTTTAACACAATCAAAGAAAATGTGGTTCCAATCTGCAATATGTACTTGCTCACATCTCCAACATATTCCTTTTATGGAAGAAATAATTTTACTGATTCTGTCTGGAGTTAAGAATGCTCTGTACAAGCATTTCTAATTAAAAACTTTCCAATATTGTGTAAAGGATGTATATTTTGTTGATAAGATATTTGTTTTAATATCTTCAGTTAACTGTATTGAGTGTCCTTTTGTTATATATTTCCAATATGAGGTTTTGGGTGTTGTTTTATAGTTTATCAATATTTTGTAAAATTTTGAAATACGGTTTCCCATGTCAAAGTCATTATATATGATTTCATATATGTATTTTGTAAATTTAGGTACTTCTTTAAATGAAGAATTGTTAATTATTCTACTTAAATCTTGCGAATATGACAGAATACTCTGTAAAGTTAGCCAGTCCTGTTGTGGAGTTTTGTATGTTGTTTTTATTACTTGCATATCTAAAACATTTAGTTCTTTGATACATTGGAGCCAACAAACAAATCCTTTCTGTTCCCAGGAATTAATAATTTCTCTATATATTTTATGTGGAAAGTTCTTTCTGACTATGAATGGTGTTACAAGATCAAACCAGATTTTTAAATCTGTGTTTGCATTAATACTTTTCCTAAATAAGTCAATGTAATAGTTAATCATATGAGGTTTAATGGGTTTAGTTATTTTATTTTGCCTACTAATACATATGTGCCATAGCAAATTGTTTTTATCTTTTGTTTGAAACTTGTTTGTAAATCAAATTAATTTATTGATATTACAGTTAGTAATTCTTTCCAATTTATAGAGTAATTTGGATTTATCCAATCTGAGATTGTTTTAGATATTGATGCTTTTACATATGTTTCTATATCAAGAAAGTTTAATCCTCCCTGTTTCCATGGTCTGATATGGACTACATTTTTTTGATCATTGATGTTGCATTTCTGTTCTATCACTATAGTGTTACGGTATTTAAAACCACTGCTCTACAGTACCCCGTTAAAGAGTACAAGGTTACCTTTATGAAATACCTTTATTACTTGACTGACTACTATACTTTTACTGCACTTGAAATTACTCATTTATACTATCTGTAGCTATTACAGTTACTGCATAGTTACTTACTGGTGTACAGTTGCAATATACATCAAGTGAGTATTTGCAGCCCATATTACTGTGTTGTATATGTGATGTCAATATTAGTTTAGATGACTACATGACTGTGCTGCCTTTCTGCTTACTTTCCCAATGCAGGATCCATGGTACAAACCACAACCTCTGCACAGCAGGAGTCCTCAAGTGCACATATGAGTGGTATGTGTACATCGCACATTCGGTCTGTATTCAGTTACTACATCCAGATGCATTGAGTTACACGACCCACTGCTCATTGTTTTTACTGGGTAGGTACAGACCACATTAGTCTGTTAGGGTGAAGTCATTTGGCTGAATTTTCTACTGTTACTGATTTCCTTATTGACCCTACATAGTCTGTCATGTTTAAGTTTATTTTTTTGCAGTTGTAACTACTACAGAAATCACAGCTCATTCTTTTATTCTTTAGCCTTATCTTAGTTTATCACTTTTTCTAGCTCAGTCAGTTATCTTCTTCTGTCTTGTACCAAAAGTAAGATATTAACCTGTCCTATACCCCTTCCTCTGTGATGGAAACTATGGAATCTGTCACCCATTTCCCCTTCTGCAACCAACCTGATAGCGCAAGGTATTTTGAGGCAGTGTGGAAACTGTTTCATGCTTACTGAAAACTCTTTATTGCTATCTCCCAGTGATTTGGTATATGAGAGGTGTAAGTATTTGCTTAACTTGGAGGCTACCTTCTCATCTCAGAACACATTTGGTAAGCACAACACATATATGCAAACAGCAGAGAACACTTCTATTAAACCAACTTATGCTGAGGTTAAGAGAACACTGCTTTAGTCTTCCGGGCTAAAGACCAGCAAAACACACAAACACAACACAACACCACACAACACCACACCACACCACACCACACCACACCACACCACACGGATGCATACTTCTAAGAGTCGGAAGGGTGCAGATTTCTGGCCCTTATGGCCCACCAAGACTGCATCAGAGCATGGTACTGTTTTAGTAATAGGTGAGTCTATTATAAGGCATGTGGACACCCTGCTCACCAAGCTGGATAAGGATAGGGTGACAACTGTCTTTCTGGATCCTGGATCTGGGACATATGAAGGGATCTTGGATCTCTCCATCCTGACAAATATGATTACAACCTGAGACCACATGGGGGGGTGACTTTAAATGCTGTATCAGAGGGGCATGGAGAAGGATATGACTGTGCTTGTCTGAGGAAGGAAAGATGGTGGTCTTTAGTGGTATTTTGCCACCACCTAGAATGATGCTGAGATTCAAAGACAGGATTATTAGCATTAATAACTAGCTATGTAGTTGGCGTCATTCTAGGGGGATCCAGTATATTAACTTGGGATAAGATGTTTGTCAAGCTTTCCTACTTTGCCAGGGATGATCTACACTTCTCTTATCAAGGTTTTCCCTTTCTGGCTAAAGCCCTTCATGCCCCTGTAGCTCATTTTTCAGGCAGAGTCTATCTTATGGACATTCCAACTTACTAAATTATAATTTGGAACACATTAATGAAGCTTTACTTAATGCCAGGAGTCTTAACAAAAAAATCCCCGAACTTGAGTCTCACCAGCAACTTGAGCACTTTCGTATATGTGTCATTGGAGATGCATGATTTCCGAGTAATAAAAGCACTCCCTCTGTTCTTAGCATTCCTGCCACCTCTTCAGTCTCAGTATTTGCAAATTATATCATCATCTGGAGACAGATTTCTCAGGACATCACATTTGAAGTTGTAGAAGTCCAAATCACAATACATAAGACTAATTATCACTTTATAGCTAGCTGTAGATCAATGTCTGTGTCACCTTCTGAGTATTAGCTGAAATTCCATTAAATCCAAAACCTTTCTAATAGGGGAATTCAACTATCCATCACTAAACTGGCTGCCCCACTCTGCCAGTGGTCACCATGTCCAGTACTTCCCTGACATTATAAATGCTAACTTCACAAATAGTTAACCATTCTACTAGAAGCCCCAATAATATCCTTGCTTTAGTCTTCACAAATGTAGCCATATCCTGCATATCACATGTATCATAATGCCTTGATAAATCAGACCATATTTTAGTGTTTTTCCTTTAAAAATGGTGGTATGTCCCCTGTGAATAGTTGTTTAAGGACTTCTCAAAAGCAAACGTTCTTCAATTACTTGCTGACTTAAATAAATTCTGCTGTAATCCTCATCTGAAGGATCCTACTGCTAAAGCTGCTATTTATGTCTTTGACTTCTACTCCCACTTAAATAGTGGTATTGATAGTAAATTCCACTGTAATCCTCCTCTGAAGGATCCTACTGCTAAAGCTATGTATGTCTCTGACTTCTACTCCCACTTAAATAGTTGCATTGATAAGGCAGTCCCTACCATACCTCTTAATCTCTTAGAACAAGAAATCTGGACAAAGCCACAAATAATGGGGGACAAAGGCCCCAAAAATAAGGACAATTTTAAAAATTGCTCTTACAAACTTAAAAAGTTGATAGAATAATAGATTTTACAGTAACATGGATTTTCTGAAAGGCATGAAGTTTGAATCTGAAATGTCTATCATTTTTTGACTTCAATCATCAGTGATTTGCCAGAAAACCAAAAATATGAGGCAAAAATCTGAACATTTGAGGGGCATTGGTCCCTATCTGCACCAAATATAATGACAGATTAAAAACAAATCCTTGTGGTGGAATACCCATATACCTAAATTATATAATAAGAGAAAGAAACTGCTTAATGCTTGTAAGAGGTCCCACTCTACCTACTTTAAGAACACACTTAAGCAAAATAACAAAGAGCTTAAGGGAACCATTTAGACTCTCCAAGATAAGTGTGAACTTAAAATAGCCAGTAATCCAAAATACCTGCAAATCTTTCTTTTACATATATCAAGATATTAAAAACTACCACCCAACAATATTCAGAGCTAATCCACAATAATACTACACTCTGTAACACAAATTAAATAGCCAATACCCTAAACAAATTTAGCTCAATTTTTTCTCAATCCACAGTTATAGCCATTCCACAAGTCCACACTGATGTCACCCTCTTTAATTACTATGGAACAAGTTCTCTCAGCATCCTCAAAAACTAAGAATACTTCATCCATGGGCCCTGATAATATACTAGGTTGCTGGGTTATCAGCTCCAAATATGGCCTTGCTTAAACCCCTGTTTAACCTTTTTAATCTAAGCTTCTCCAGTGGTTCCATTGCCAAAGCCTGGAAAACAGACATTATAGTGCTGTTACACAAGTGTGGCCCACCTATATACCCTAGTAACTATAGAGCTATTACTTTCACTAGCCTTATATGTAAAGCTATGGAGCACATTATCTCAGACTTCATTAATATGGGTATTGAAAATCTCTTAACCCTGGACCCTCATCACCCTTGCCACATTCAAGGTAACCTAGATAATTGGATGCGCAGCCTCAAATTCTCCCCAGTCTATCTTGTGACTAGAGGAACCTTTTAAATAGGGTTTTCTAGCTAGGTTTAAAATGGTCTGCATACTGATTACCTAGTATATACTAGAGCCTGCAGATAATGAACAAAGTAACAGAAGAATTGAATGCCTTGGCTGTATCGATTATAATAAACAGAATCAGAAGTTCTGAAATGATTTGTACTAGCTAAGCCCAGCAGTAGAAATGAAATGTTCTTACAATATTCTCGTTCTTCAGATACCATAAATAAATCAGTATGGTAAAGTTTATATACTGAGAATGATTCTGCTACTATGTGTTGTCCCTCGTCTGGTCAGGATAAAACAGACGAACATTCATGGGTTCAGTTCAAGCAGCTTTATTACACAAAAACACATCAGAAATGAGGCTTAGTAACTTAAACTTAAGTAAAGTTATAAACAGACTGACTACTGCACTCATACATGTTAACACTCTAGCTGTTTTCTCAAAATGCCACTGCTGCCTGCATGTGCTCTGTATCTGTATGCATGTGCTACATCTGGAAATACTTCTTAAAGGTACATACACACGTTCTGATCTACAGTGTCCAGTATGGTAAAGTTTACATGATAATTTTTGTAAGTGTAATATGTCAAATAAAATTCTCCAATAGTGACATCGACACAATTGTCAAGGTAGTCTTGGTTAGTTAATATCTATCAGACAGTGTACAATTTCCTGTCCGTAAAATTTGAAATTCAAATACTCATAAAAGTGAATGCTAAAAAAAAAGACTGTATGACGGAAAAACAGACTTGGATATACCAACTCTGTGAGATTGATGTTCCTCTGAATATTCCCTTTTCACCAAGGTATCGTGATCTGGAGTTCAAGAGTTGGGGATATGGGGCTTCCCGCCTCTCCCACATCAGGGATAGCAAGAGGGTTTGTCTGTAAAAAAAAAAAAAAAAAAAAAGTTTCTAAATTAAAATAGTAATGTTTGTTATTTACCGTTCTTCTGTGTTTTTCAGGTTTTTTGGGTTTTTTTTTTACATTTTTTGGGTTCATCATTGGCAGTGGTGATGTTTAAATATTAAACCATTTCCCCATATGTAAGAAAAGAAGGGTGGTAGAGGGTAGCTGTACAGTTCCAGTGGCATTTCGATAAAGATCTATAGTGATATGTGTACTTACTCACAACTGTACTATCGTTGGCAGGTAGTGGCACTGTAACAATGAGCAATAACAGTAAGGCAGATTCTCAAACAGCATAATATGTCTGTGAGGTGAAAACATTAAGCAAGAATTGTATAGTAAGACCAGTAATATATGAAATAGGTCTACCAAACATTATTTTAATGGCTCATATGTGATATGACAAAATGGCTAAAGCAGTGTATAATGATTAAGGTAAAACAAATTATGTTAAAAGTAAACTTGGCCATTTTGTCAATGTGAATCAAGAAAATAAACTGAATGGAACAATAACACTGGCATATTTTGCTGTTTAGTAATGTACCTAAGCAATGTATACAATTAATGTATACATTTGTTGACTTCATACTCTCTAATAGCTTTTGAAAATCTAATATGTATGTATGTGATAAACCTTATTTTTGCAAACTATTCAACATGTAGGCCTAAAAATTAGTGGTGAAAAACAATTCTTGAAAATATAGAAACTTCCATAGGTGTGGAAAATAAAATATAGCTCTTTTCAAATTCAATGAGTTCTCATGACAAGCAGAAAGTTTTGAAGCACTACATAAAATAACCATGTAAACTTATTTCCAATACACTTGCCAGTTTAATACCAGGATATCTAGAGAGGTACCAGTTTACTTGTATATATTTTAGGTGCCCCCCCCCCTTGCTAATCCTTCAGCCACTTACAATTGGAGTTAAGCCTATTCATTCACTAGGGGTGCAAGGAATCCCCATTTGCAGATCCCCTTGGATAACCGCTGTCTGGAATGGTTGTCATCTAGGCAGTGTGTCATCCCAGCAATGACAGTTATTTAATCATCAAGGGTGGGTGGTTTTATGTCTTGGGTAAATTTTTTGATACCCGCTAGGCAGGCAAGCATATGACAATGACTGTCTCAGCAGGTCTAATAAAAGCATGAAGTGCATTATAAATGCATTTTAATGCCTGAAGAGATACAGACTTGGCAAGTCATAGAGAACAGCTGCACCTTTTTCTTCGAATCCACAAAGATATTTGCGTACCTTACATTTCATTTAAGGTAATGTTATGACAGAATAATTTGTGCTAAATGATCATGAACTCTAGGTGTAGCTGTGGTGGAGGTATTATAGGTATATACACCCTTATATGCTAACACATTCTAAAGGCCTCCATTGCATAGTAAAATGTCAAGTACTAGAATGTAAGGATGTACAAGAAATATTCAAAGTTGAAATGATACCTAGGTTAACAGGATCAGACTTCAAACCAAAATGAAAAAAATATTTGATCTTGTCAAATAAATTGTATAGCAGGTCAGATTATCTGAGTATGAGGCAAATAATAAGAACACAGTGATGTTTTATTCCATGAGTCCTGGGATGTTTTGAATAAAGGATGAATTATTCCTACAAATCCTTAAACTTTTAATATTTGTGAAAACCTCTCTTTTAGCAAGGAAATCTTTGTAAAATGCCTCCTGTAATTTTCTGCTTTGATATTGAATGCATCATTAAAATTAATGCTTTGATGGAGAGGCACAGAAGACCAAAAAACAAAACAAAACAGTTGACATGTTTTAAAACACTGACTTGAAAAGGAACCACTCAACCTGTTCTGATGAAATAGAGGAAGGATTTGTCTCATTTTACTTATTTATAGCCTTCAAAGGCACTGATGCCAGTGTGGGCTGTACGACTCTGAATTCTGACTTTGTTAATTTTGATGACTGATATAGGCTTCTAAAGAAGCTTTTTAAAAGAAGGCCATAACAATCTCATCTGTCAGTGGCTATGTGTCTGCAATAAATTTTCTTCTGTGTGTTCCAAGGATGAGGCTGAAATGGGTGAATTGTGATCAGTACACTAACCCAGTTAAGAAATTCAAATAAATACATAAATAAATACATGCATGCATGCATACATATCAAACAGGAAACAAATATCCTTAACCGCTTTTTAACAAGGCGCCTCACCTTTGTAACTGACCTATTTTTTTTTTTATATGCTGCTGTTATTTTTTTCCCAAGATGTAATGTATCTTTATATTGTATTTAGAACTCAACTATCTTCCTTTTTTTGCATTAACAATGTTCATATGTCTGTTATGTACCTGGAGCTTTTCTCCCCGGGCCTCCGCTGAAAATGGACATGTATCCAGTCGGACTCTCCCGGTTAACAAATGTAAAATAAAATAAAAAATAAATAAATAAATAAATTCAAATAAACACATAAATAAATAGATACATAAATACATACGTACATACATATCAAGCATGATGTTAATGTGTTATCTCTAGTGAAAACAGTGTCAGTTGTACAACAGGTAGCGCACTCACTATTGGTACAGGAAGATCAAAAGTCTGTAGGTTCTAGTCTTACTCCAAAAGATTGGATTGCTGACACTGCAATGCAGCATTAGGACTCTGCTGCACTCCTGAGTATGTTCTCTGTTAGATCAGATATTTAAATTAAGTCCTATTTGCTTGATTTGATGGAATCTCTGGTGGATGTAAATGATACCACAGCAGCTGTTGAAAAGACTAGGACACTTTTATTGACTAAATAAAACGATAAAATATAAACAATAATTTTTTTCCAGTTATACAATATTATAAAACAGCTGAAAAACTTCAGAAACACAGTTAACACACTACGATTACACCTGATTTCAATACAGAAATACATTTCCTGATCCTTTCTGCAAAAGCCATTTCCTTAACTTACCCAAAATCAATCCCACAATTTATTATAAACTAATTTTCACAATGTTTAAGCCAAACAAATTCATAATGCACATACAGGAAATGTATCACACTCTTTGCTGTTTATATAATAATCCATTCAGCACAAAAAACATTCAAAGTAACAGAATATAACTGTAACAGCAAAATCCCTGCATTCTTTGAAAACTAATAAATACAAGTTAAATTATTTTATCTTCTTGACTCACTAGATGTACTCTTTGCTCCTTTATTTTGTATTTCATTTGGTCTTTCACAAGCAGTCTAGTCATCACTAGTATCCACAAGAAGTCTTGAATTTCTGATATTTTTTAAATCTTTACTTTCTGTTTAAAATGTATGCCGCGGTGGTACGGCGGTAGCGTTGTTACCTCACAGCAAGCGGTTCTCCCATTCGATTCTCGGCTTGGCTTGGGAGGGTTTTCTGTGTGGCGTCTGCATGTCCTCCCTGCTGTTGGGTAGCATTCGAAAGACTTGCGTGCATAAATGAGCGTGTCTTCGTTGAAGGTTGGGCATCGAGCTGGCACCTCGGCATTTCATAAAAATCTACTGCCAATCATTAGCGGACCGGAGTTCCACTGTGGTGACCCCTTAACAGCAACTTTCTGTTTAAAATGTGTCATTTATTTTTTCTGGAAATTTTAACCAAAGCATATCATAATAGAATCTGTCCATGACATTTTCAAATCATAACTTTCTATTTGTTATTAATTCTGAAAATTGAACCTTCGTTTAAGTTATCTTTAGCATGTATTCTCAGAGTATGTAGTTTGTAATCCAGTTTTCTTCTACAGGAACAGATACTGTCTCAAACTTCTGTATATTTATTCCACATCAGAAGCCCTACTGTATTTATTTTCTCATTGAGTTGTTGTTTTTTGCAAAATACACAGCCCCTGGCACTCTGACCCAGTTGGCTGGAGTACTCTGATTCTAGCTTTGACCTCCTTGTTCAAACTTCCCTTCTTCCCTACCCCCACCGATACTTCATGTTGTTAGCCTGTTCCAGTATTTTTCCTTCTTTCTGAGTCCTCAACAACTTCTGTTTTCACAATTTTTATGGCATTATAACTATCTTAGCTGTACTCAGTTTCTTCACACATGCCTTCAGTTTTGCTTTCTATTCCCCTGTCGTTTGTTGAAGTTCTTGTTTAGAGTCTGTATGTAATGCTACACCATCTACATATTAAACTTTGCTGATCTGTTCCCTCCAACCTCTTTGCTAATGTTGTACATCACCAGTATGAACAGCAGTGGGCTCCGAGCTGAACCCTGATGGACAGTCACTCCCACCGGACCCTCTGAGAGTCCAAACACTGCTCTTACTTGGGTGATTGGATCTTCGTAAATACCCTGCACTAATTCTACCAATTTTCTGGTATTTTGAACCACAGTAGTACAGCCTAAATCGGCTTTCTTGACCTTGTTATATGCTTTCTCCAGGTCTAGGAATACCCGGTTGAACTCATCTTGAGCTTCTTCTCAATTATCTGTCTCACTGCAAATATTGGGCTGGTTATGCTGCATCCTAATCTGAATCTGAACTGCTTGTCTTCCATCTTACTTTCTACTACTTTTGTATTCAATTCTCAGTCACCTTCTCCTGAATTTTCATGCATTATGACAGGAGTTTGATAGCTCTGTGTTGCGCACAGTTGTGGATGCCCCCTTTGTTCTCGAACACTGGCACTAGTATGCTTATTCTCCAGTTATCTGGATATGCCTTTCTCTCCACATTGCTTTGAGTATCCTCAGAAGCCATTTCTTCCCTAGCTTACCCAGCATCATGATCATATCTGACATGACTTCATCTGAGCCTGCTGCTTTCCCTGATTTAATTTTACTTAGTGCTCTTCTATTTCTAGGCTGGACTCTGTGCTCTTCTATTTCTACGCTGGACTCTTTGTGCTCTTCTATTTCTAGGCTGGACTCTTCGTGCTCTTCTATTTCTAGGCTGGACTCTTCGTGCTCTTCTATTTCTAGGCTGGACTCTTTGTGCTCTTCTATTTCTAGGCTGGACTCTTCGTGCTCTTCTATTTCTAGGCTGGACTCTTTGTGCTCTTCTGTTTCTAGGCTGGACTCTTTGTGCTCTTCTATTTCTAGGCTGGACTCTTTGTGCTCTTCTATTTCTAGGCTGGACTCTTTGTGCTCTTCTATTTCTAGGCTGGACTCTTTGTGCTCTTCTGTTTCTAGGCTGGACTCTTTGTGCTCTTCTATTTCTAGGCTGGACTCTTTGTGCTCTTCTATTTCTAGGCTGGACTCTTTGTGCTCTTCTGTTTCTAGGCTGGACTCTTTGTGCTCTTCTGTTTCTAGGCTGGACTCTTTGTGCTCTTCTGTTTCTAGGCTGGTCTCTGTGCTCTTCTGTTTCTAGGCTGGACTCTTCTTTTTTCTTTCCTCACAGGCTGTGTCTGGGGATGTACAACTTCTATGGGATGTTATTTAATTTTTTACTTTCTTTTAAACAAAGTTTATCTGGCTTATGACGAGAAACTGTAACATAATTAACAATTAATCCGAATATGAAGTTCATCCTTTTCAAACTCATTTATTAATTGTATAACATACTTTCATAGTGATAAAATAAAATCAACAAGCTCCAAACCTGCATTGGAATGTAAATAATACCAAACCAGCAAAATGACCAGTTAGCACTTGAAAATCGGAAGTTTAATAAAAATCCATATTAAAAAACACACATGGTTAAGAGCTTTTGTCAATAAGACATCATCAGAACCATGAACAAAACTAAGAAAGTGATCTATAAAAATGCATAGATTGACACACACACCCTATAATGGGACCAATCAGTTTGATGAAATAAACACCAATTGGATGGAAAATGCTAATAAAGTATAACAGAGAACCAGTCATAAGTGTCTGCATTTGTTTGTTTATCCTGTGATCTACCATTGGATGAAAGTAGCAATATTAAATTCTGATTGTCAGGGACTTATGATTGGTACTCTGTTTAACTTTATTAACATTTTTCATCTGATTGGTGTTTATGCTATATGATCCTATTTGTTTGTTCACCTTGTGACAGGTTTACCTTTGGATGAAAGTAGCAATTCTGTATTCTGACTGGGAGGAATGTATGATAGGTTCTATGTAGGGGAACGTCCCAGATATTCTGGCTGAATTTCCTCTAGTAGTATAAATACAACCTCAGGTTTCCTCCTGAAAAGAGACCAGAAGCCTAGCAGGACTAACCTGATCAACAAAGAATGAATAAAAAATAAATTCAAAATGAAACAACTGATTTCCTGTCTTTGGAGAGGTCACCAGTAAAGTTGATATAATTGAATTGCTAAATTTATTGTTACAGTGACTCTGTCACCCTATACAAAATGGAGAACTTGGTGTTTGCAGATATATTTGTGTAACAGGCTGCCTGAAGGTTATTCAAGGAGTGAGCTATGAGGATGGAAGTGGGATATAATAATGGGTAGGGAGTGCAAAGATTGATGTGGAGAGGCATGAAGATTTGGAGATTGTGGCATTAGGAAGGGAAATGATGGTTGTATGATGTGATGGTAAGGTCCATAAAGCTGGTGGTAAAAAGAAAACTGAAAATCTATTTTGTGAATATGGAATTTATAGGAACAAATGGTGGATTTACTGCCAGGTAAATGGGATGCTGAAAAAATAGGGGAGAAGGAAATGACTACTAATGATAGAGATGAAGATTATGAAAAAAGGTTTGAGGGCCAATTGTGTAGAGATTTACCAGAGGAGCTAGGAAGAAAGTGATTGAGGATCACAAGAATAGTTGGCTGAGAGAATGCCTTGTCATTTATCTCAGTAGCATGGTAATCTTATATTAACAAAGACTAAATGATTCTACTCTTTCATGCTGATCCTTGAAAAATGCTTGGAAGACTTTCAGAATGGCTGAGAGGAAAATACTCAGATTTTCTGGAAAACCTGAAGGAAAGGACTGAAGGCATATTGATACCAGGGAGTTCATCCCATAATATATGTGTGCATATATATATCTTTAAGGTAATTTCTTTGATCTCATTGCTTATGTAAAGACATGCTGATTCTTGTCTCACCTTTGGGGTACCACATAAGATGTTTTAAATGGCAGCCCATATGTTTCTGAGGACAATTATTTTTTTTTTTAATATCTAAGAGCTTTTCTCTCTCTTTGTTATGGACTTGCAGATTGCATGATTGAACATTTATTATTGGACTCTCACCCTTTTTTTTTTTTTTTTTTACAATAAACCAAAAGCATTTTTTATTGTTTTTCTGCTGTGACACCTGCCAACCATTGAGTTTCTTACCTGGGGAGCCATTATTGCAGTCCACAATCAGGGGTTTTGTGCTTAGGTACATAACCCAACCACATGGTGGCTGATATGAGTACCAACATTAATGTCAAGGTGTTCTATGCCTTCCCCTGACATGCGTGTGCTCTCACACAGACATGATGCGGGCTACTGTACACTATCTTGCATTGGCAAGCCATGTCTCTTTGTTTTATAATCACTATTGCTGTGGAAATCGCCATTTGCATAGCAATTTGACTGATTAGGACTAACACCAAGATGAGCAAACCATCATAAATCTTTTATTCCCACCCTTCCCTCTCAGGTTCTTCCAACACCTAAGCCACTAGTTGAGCTTTGGGTCATCCTTATCATAATTAAACCTCCATCTGTTCCAAACAGTCGGGTGTAGTGGGCTTTCCAAACAGCCGGGGTAGTGGGCCTTCCAAACAGCCAGGTGTAGTGGGCCTTCCAAACAGCCGGGTGTAGTGGGCCTTCCAAACAGCTCGGTGTAGTGGTCCAAAACGATTTGACACATCAGAGGAAGTTGTGAATGAATTTGACAAGCATGGCCTTGCTTTGGTTTCCAATGTAACTCCAGATGCGATTATTAAAAATATTTCTGTAAGCCTTCTCAGACATTATGGCTGTGCTTTTAATTATTCAAAGGTCGAAGAATCCTTTTACGTATTTTAGCTGAAGCTATGGACTAGGTATAGGGCATGCTGGGATTAGTTAGACGAGTAACGCTGTGAAGAAAGTAAGCATTATTACTTTCATGCTTTACCCATTGTTGTATTATGTGGAACCAGTATTAAAAGTTTACTGTAAATGATTTATTTTAGAACTGACCTGTCTACATTTGAACATTATTTTGATATTAGACTTTCAATGTTTTTGTTAAGAAATCATCAGTTTCTACAGTTTCATTATTAGTTGTATTAAAATTGAGCAGCCATATTCACAGAATAAACACTGCATGGTTGTTTGTAGGTTAGAGAAGCCTTTTATGGGTATTGAGTTTTTCCACTGTGGATGTTGCAGTCATTAATGTAACCATTATTTTATGCCTTGCTTGTGAATATAGTCTCTGAACCTGAAACAACTAACTCTCACTTAAACGTCTACTACTGAAGGACATCAAACTATTAGGTCATCATCATAGAGCTAGAGTGGGCAATTTGATCAAGTTATCAATTACCTATTAACTTTCAATAGTGATATACCTGCTAATAGTATTTATCTGGCAAAATATTAATGGAGAATTTGTTTTCTGTCACAATCAATGAGAAAAATATCTGATCAGCAACTGCATTAGCCACACTTGAATAGATTATATCTGTATAGCAAATACCCAATTGCTTATGTTTTTTTAAAGCTCTAAAAGAATGTAAACACAATATATAATTACTGTTGGATTTATTTCTAAATCGTGATGAACAACAAAGCTAAGAAAGCGGAACATACAGATGCAGTGAATGAGCATTATTAACTATTGATTTACTACAGCAACAGACAAAATATTTTAGCATTCAAAATAAGGCAAAATTTAAGATTGGGAATCCCAGTGGAGAAAAACAAAATGCAAGAAAATGATTACAAAAATATTTGCCAGCAAGATACTGGAAGAAAGAATGCTGGTCATTAATTCCTGGCCAGTGCTTCCAGGTCAAACTTGAGATCCTTTATTATTATTATTTTTTTCTATTTATATCACATCAGGAAGGACGTATCAAATGGTAATACAAAATAAAGCACCCCAGTGGTCTAAAAATAAATCACCCTGGTGGTCCACTATCATAAATAAACTCTTCAGCAAAATAAGGAAACTCCTTCAATTAAATTGCAGATCTTGCCAAGCAAAATATCAAAAACATTACAAAAAAAACTGAAAACGCTATCAGGTCCACTAAAGGAGCCCATGAACATATGCTAGTCTCTGAAGGCAAAGATAATTATAAATCTTTCTTTAGCAATGTTTGCAAATTCAGAAGCAATACCCTTCGCACTTGAGCATATTCAAAACGATGCTTCCTATTCTGATCCAATAAGCATTACCAACATCCTAGTAAACAAATTCAAAGGCAACTTAACTCATGACTTCTACCCAAAGCCTTGAAATGCATGACTCTTTTACTCCACCAATTATACATTAAGTATTATTTACTTAAAGTGCTAACCAAGGTTGCCATTAACTGGCCAGGACAGTTTCCCATTTTCTTATCATTGCATTTGCTAGATGGCTTATTGAAAAAAAGTGTCACAGAAGGTGCCAAAGCTCAGAAAACAGAGACGCATAAGAAATCAAACCAGATCAGTGTGACAGACTGCAATATTACTCCATATTCTTTTGGGTTCCAAAGGAGATTTTGGACCTTCGCCAGTTTTAGGTCTTCATGCCATAAGCACATACATCTCCAAAATGTCTTGTCACTTGTTTACCCTTCAAGGTTTTCTTTTAGTTCCATGCAGTGGAGAGTGAACATGTTCTTCATAGTTTTCGATGTTTACCTTTACATTAAGACCAAGAAGTCCTGATTGTTTCATCATGTATTGTGCATGAGAGCATCCATGCGCCCAGTAAACTAAGATAATAATACACCTTTACAGTATAAACAGCACTGGCACCAAAAGTTAACCTTCGCAGGCTGCAGCCATACATATGTACTCAGTTCTGAACAGGGGTTTTGTAAAGCAGTACATTGTTTTTATTTTAAATGCATTTTAAAGGCAGGCAAAACCTGTATATCAGTTACTGTATCCGCTTTCTTCACACTGAGTATGGCCATGGTGATTGCCTCCTACTGGTGTGGGACCCTTTCACTCCCTTTCCACTTCCAGTTCCTCAGCCCCCCCCCCCATTCCATTACCTTTATAGAGCCTGGTCTCCACAGAGAACTCCACCTACTTCCCACCCCTCTTAAAGTCATACATCTAACTGTTGACATGCCCAAGTTGCATTTCCTCACATCTCCAGTGCCCCAGACAATCAGACCTTAAGCTAAACTGCTCTCTTTTTTTCTCTCTCATCCTCCCATCCTCGTGCATTCAGATAGACTCTCTTACTTTTTCATTTACACTCCCACCCAACTTTATCCTCCCAGCACTACACTCAATCTGCTCCCTAGTTTTAACAATTATTTTTTCCACTTACCTTCATATCACCCCTTCTAAATGCTCCTCCTCTCTTCTCTCCTTCAGTGTTATTCTTAATTACTCCACACATCTACATTGCTACTATTCTACACAATTGTATTATCTCTCACAGCTCCTGCCTACCTTAATGACCGTAAAATTAAAAAAAAAATCTAAATAAAGGGGAAAAGTAAACTTGCATCTATGTGTTTGCTTTGTACATATGTAAGACAGTGCCAGAGAGAGACAGAGAGACTTGCCTCTATACACAACTCTCCATACCCACCTCAGGCGTCTCCCAAACACTACCCATCTCCCAGTATTAATAGCCCCTTGTCTCGTCTCTGTTATTGTCCACCTGTTTAAAATAAAGTATTACACCCACAACAGCATAATCAGCAAGCCTTCCTTTAGACCAAAGCAGAAATTTAAACCCACTTATACATACTCCCTGCTGTATTTTCACTTGAAAACATATGGTGACATCCGTCCCAAACCAGGTCCAGCAGCCACTCAACAAAATAGTCATCCTTCAATGCCATATTGTCTCCAAATATACACAACTAACCTAAGAAATATAATACACAAACTTACCGATGTCCGTGCCTGGCTAGTCACCACTCCCCAGAGATACTAGTAACCACAGAAACTTGGCATAAACAATATGTTAGGGATAGACAGAAGCCATGAAAAGGTTGTGGTGTAGTCATTATCTACAAGAATTTTTTAAACCTCTTTTGGTTTCATTTAAAGCCACCATCACTCTTCAATGCCAAAGTCATTCTAGCATCCTTGCAAACCCATAAGGTGGAGGTGTAAACCTCATTAACATATTCTCTCTTGTCATTCAGATATGTATAAGGAACTAGATATATGATTGGGGTAACCAGTGCCTCAGTGTATAGTTCCTTATTTATGAACGAACCAGTAGATTCTGGCACTAGTCCAAATTTCTCAAAGTAAAAGTGGAGGTATTGTAGACAAGTATGGAAATGGCCTTTCCTGCAAAACCAATAGCCAGATTGAAGCTACTGAGGAGGAGGATATGTCAAACTGTGTATATAATAGCTAAGCATATTAATAAATGATTTCAGTTACAATTTGTCCAGTGTTTAAAACTCCTGACAGAGGCCAGGTGCAGACATTCAAGAATATTAGTAATATTTCCAAGACAAGCATTGTACGTACTTCCCTATCAGTGTTACACTAGCTGTTGCAGTTTTGGAAGTCATCAGAAATGCCAGTCGTGTATGCCTAGAAGGAAATGGTTAGAATAAAATGGTATGCAGATGAGCAGTAATGCCCGATGGGGTGATTGTTATTGGGGAAATAACATCCACCCAAGGAAATGGTTAGAATAAAATGGTATGCAGATGAGCAGTAACACCCGATGGGGTGTTTGTTATTGGGGAAATAACATCCACCCAAGGAAATGGTTAGAATAAAATGGTATGCAGATGAGCAGTAATGCCTGATGGGGGGTTTGTTATTGGGGAAATAACATTAACCCAAGGAAATGGTTAGAATAAAATGGTATGCAGATGAGCAGTAACGCCCGATGAGGTGTTTGTTATTGGGGAAATAACACCCACCCAAGGAAATGGTTAGAATAAAATGGTATGCAGATAAGCAGTAACGCCCAATGGGGAGTTTGTTATTGAGGAAATAACATCCACCCAAGTGCATTGTGAGGTCAGACATTGCAACCCCATGGAAGGGCACATTTCCCCAATAACATACACACCCTGGAGGGCATTACTATACACAGAGAATTTACTATCTATTAAATTGTTTTGTATTTTTTTTATTACCATATTTGTTTTTTTTTATATTTTTTGATATAAAATAATTCCTCTGAATAATATTTCAGTTTTAGTGTAGCATATATAAATGCTTTTGGGGGAAATATTTTATATCCAGTGCATAAGTTATTTAAATATTTAATGTCTACACAAAAATGCACACGTGCAGGAGGACAGGTAGACTTAGATACATAGAAACGCACACACAGAGCAGTAATAGATAACTTGTTAAGTGAATGCACCTCACATGTCTCATTGTGAGCAAATAAATAAAAACAATCATGGAATACAAGACCTTGCACCCCCTCCCTTTTACTGTCCCTGATTTTACCACACAGTGCTGCTCTGTTCCTTGAGGAATGATTGATTTTTAGGTAAATCACTGAAGGTCAAAGTCAGTCAATCAGGCAATAATGCCACACATTGGAGTTTCATGCTATTGCTTGCTTAGGGAATTTGTGGAAATGGAATACCTCAGCACTATCACTGTGTCAGTCTCTCTCTGGCACTGTCTTACAAATGCACATACTATACTCATAGATGCAAGTTTACTTTTTCCCCTTTATTTAGATTTTTTTTTTAATTTTATGGACATTAAACAGTAAAGTGCCATTTGGTTAAAAAAACAAACAAACAAAAAAAAAAAAACAACAAGCAAAAAGCTGGTGCCTGTTTGAAGAAAGCTACTTTAGTCCGCAGGGATGTGACTGAGCAGTGGAGCTGTTCTTTTCCTTGTTGACATTTTATTATTTGTAAGTAGGTCAGTATAGGCTGGTGTTCCTTAGTACAGGAAGAATTAGTTATGTGCTTCATAAAATAACACTGACCAGATCGAACATGCAGGCATTCATTTTGTCATAACTGTGCTATAGAGAATGCTGCAGAGTAGGTCGCAATATGGGGCATTAATACACAAGAATGATTTTTTACAATAAATGAGTTCGGCAAGGCTGAGTGCCTTTGGTATACTTTAGGGCATATTATTATTAATGTAAAGGAACGGCTGTATTCAAGTCTTTAAATTGTTACTTGTGCAAACTACTTAGTGAGTATGTATCATAAATGTCATAACATTTCAGTCTGCACTTCAAATGCTACTCATTTTAGGCTTTCCTATTGCACACTGTTGTAACTCTCCAGCTACAGAGTGCCTGTGGCTGGTGCTCTAACACATAAAAGTCCATGAACCATTTAGAATCACCTGATTAACAAATAAAATAAAAGACATTACATTTCACCTTTGAGTGAATATGAATGGAATGAAACGATTCTGCAAGAGTGAGGAGGGAATAGTATGACATTTTTCATATTGATTGGTTGCAGTAATATAAACTGTTTCCTCTGTTTTTAACTTAACCTTATTCTAGATATTTTCTTGGAGATTTCAGCATAAATGGTTTTCAAAGCCCCATAGTCTAAACAACATTTATAATAAAAATTGAAAAATGCTGAAGATGTCCACACTCAGTGTTGGGTGACTGCTGCATCTTCTGTGCAGGATAACTAAACTGTGCTACAAGATACAGATGGGAATATGGCTTGTGAGTAAACTTGACCTAATTCTAATTGCCTGTTTAGCATCATTTAACATCTCTAACTTTTCAAAGCCAAAATAAAATCAGTTTATTGAGATTCATCAGTATTACTTTTAGCATTAATGCCAAAAAAAGAATGAACATTTCAGTTGTCACAGGAAATGTAAGCTTGTTTTTGATTGGTTAAAAGATTGCTACTTTATGAAGAGCAGAAATGATATTTTAAATAATATATAATAGTAATTGTTGTGGAAAGGTGGCAAATTTATAATTAGTTAATTATCTACATTTGTTTAGAAGGATGATCTGACTGGGACAGCCCCTTTTAAGCAGAGACCCGGGTAGAAAAGCTCCACATGAATTTACATAAAACAATAAATAAGATTTTGCAAAACAATTTTCAAATGGCTGCATTTGATTTCCTCATTTTAAGAAATATTTCCAACTTTGACTCATTACCTACTCTCAGTGTAAACTCCTTCAGTCCTCTTCCCGACTTGTATTTTAATTAATTACACTCATTTCTGCTATCTACTTAATTCATTTTAGGAGTACAGAACTGGTGGTTGACCTGGCAGACAACGGGGATAAAATGAAATCATACTAACCAGAATGTCAATTCTTTGCAGGTACAGGATATAAGTGTACTAGTGCACAAGGAAACAAGCATACACACGCATGTACGTAGGAACACATGCACTCTCACATGCACAAACACTTGAAAAATGGAGCCATGTGACAATGCACTGGAACAAAGATGGAGTCCAGAAAAAAGCTGCTCATGTAATTAAAATTCAGGCTTGCAGTAGCTGATGCTATAAGCATGACAGAGTTGTCAATCATTTATTCAAATCTGCAAAATATACAGTGGATCTAAAAAGTTTACATACCCCTGTTAACATTCCAGGTTTTTGTGATAGAATTTCAAAACTTTTCCCCCCTTTAATGTGACCTTTAACCTGCACATTTCAATTGTAAAACAAACAAGTCTTTTAGGGGAAAAATATAAAAAATAAAAAATGTACAATACGCTGGTTGCATAAGTGCACACACCCTTAAACTAATACTTTGTTGAAGCACCTTTAGATTTAACTACAACATTCAGTCGTTTTGGGTACACACCTGCCAGCAATTAAAGAGAGACCGATTAAACCCAAATAAAGTTTAGGTGTCCTAGTAGGATTTTCCTGACATTTACTCAGTTGCCTGCTACAGTAAAAGCCATGGTTCTCAGAGAGCTTACAAAGCATCAAAGGGATCTTATTGTTGAAAGGTTTCAGTCAGGCGAAGGGTACAAAACAATTTCCACAGCATTGGATATACCATGGAACACAGTGAAGACAGTCATCGAAAAGTGGAGAAAACATGGGACAACAGTGATGCTGCAAAGAACTGGATGTCCCTCCAAAATTGAAAAGACAAGAGAAAAACTGGTCAGGGAGGCTGCCAAGAGACCTACAGCAACACTGAAGGAGCTGCAGAAATTTTCGGCAAGTACTGGTTGTGTACTACATGCGACAAACTTCCGTATTCTCCATATATCTGCGTATGGGGTAGGGTTGCAAGACAGAAGCCTTTTCTAACACAGGAAAACATCCAGGCCTGGCTAAAATTTGCAAAACAATACATCAAGTCTCCCAAAAGCATATGAGAAAATGTGTCATGGTCTGATGAAACCAAGGTTGAACTTTTTGGCCACAATTCCAAAGGGTACTTTTGGCACAAAAACAACACTTTGCATAACCAAAAGAACACCACCCCCATGGTGAAGCATGGTGGTGGAAGTATCATGCTTTGGGTTGCTTTTCTTTGGCTGGAACTGGGGCTTTAGTAAAGGTGGAGGGAATTATGAACAGTTTCAAATACCAATCACTTTTGGCTCAAAACCTTCAGGCGTCTGCTAGAAAGCTGAAGATGCTGAAGAATTTCACCTTTCAACATGCCGATGACCCCAAGCATACATTCAAATCAACAAATGTATGGCTTCACCAGAAGAAAATTAAAGTTTTGGAATGGCCCAGCCAAAGCTCAGACCTAAATCCAATAGAATATCTGTGGTGTGACCTGAAGAGGGCTGTGCACAAGAGATGCCCTCACAATCTGACAGATTTGGAGCGCTTTTGCAAGGAAAATTGGGCAAATATTGCCAAGTCAAGATGTGCCATGGTGATAGACCTCCTACCCAAGAAGACTGAATGCTGTAATTAAATCAAAAGGTGATTCAAAAAAAGTATTAGTTTAAGGGTGTGCACACTTATGCAACTAGTTTATTGTATGTTTTTTTTTTATTTTTTTTTACATTTTTTCCTTAACAGATTTGTTTGTTTTTCATTTGAAAGGTAGCAAAAGTTTTGAAATGATTTATTGTGTTCTCATTTTTTTATATCATAAAAACCTGGAATTTTAACAGGGGTGTGTACACTTTTTATATCTACTGTATACCAGAACAAGATTTTTTTTCCGAAATGTATAAAAGTAAAAATGTATGTTTAAAAAATATGCATGTAGTTGAATAGAAATAAGAACACTATTAATCGGTACTATGGAAATGAAAAGTCTTTCGCGGTGGTGGTGCTGCGGTAACACTGTCACCTCACAGTAAGACGCTGTACGGTTTGACTCTCAGCAAGAGCGTCTTCTGCGTGGAGACATGCGTGAATGGGTGTACCTTCATTGAAGGTTGTGCGTTAGGGCTGGCAACTCAGCACGTAAAAATCAACTGCCAATCATTAGCAGACCGGAGTTCCGCTGTGGCAACCCCTAACCGGGAAAAGCCGAAAGACACAAGACCCAACATGGAAATGAAGAGTCTTTATTAATTCAATAACTGTAGAGTTTTAACTAGCACAGATGCAAAGTGGCACATTCTGTTAGAAAAAGTTTTCAAGCAGCTGGGCTAATAGATTTGAATAGAGAGGTAAGGAATTTATTCTGGGCAATGGGTCACCATTTGGTCATAAACTGCTGACTTATGAGTACTAAAATAAGTGCAGTCTCCTTTTTTCAAATACCTTATGAACAAAGGTACAATTTTTCAAAATGTTTGAGTTATGTGGCTTGTGAAAAACCTAGAAATGGTAATATGAATTTACAATGTAAAAGTAGAGATTTAATTTATTCAAAATTAATAATATTACAGAGCCGTATGTGGTCTAGAGCTTTAGCAATGATAACCTATAAGATTATGCTGATTTTTTTTTTTTATATATACTGGTACACAGACAAATCCTGGTGCAATATCAATACTCAGTAGAAAAGTACCTGTAATGCTTAGAAGAAAAACACAGCAAAACTTCACGAGTATGAAGAACTTAGGTGCCATTAAAAAGCAAGCTGAACCAAAAGAATGTTTTAATAGTATAGTCAAAATTGAGAGAAAGATAAGATTTGCATTTGTATTGATCAACAAGATCTGAATAAAGTAATAAAGTATTATGAATTGCTTACAGCTCAAGGAGTGGTTTCAAGAATGCAAAATGCTTACTTTTTCTAAGTATTAGATGCTAGCCAGTGTTTCTGGCATATAAAGCTACACATTGGAAGCTCCAAATGGTGTACATGTACTAAGCAACCAAAAATATACAGCTTCCTTAAATTTTTGTTTGCATTTTGTCAACATCTGAAGTATTCCAAGGAGCTGCTGCCTAATTTATTGAAGCCTTGATAAGTGCTATGAATATGACTGATGATCTGTTAGTATGGAGTCAGAATCAAGAAGGGCATGGCAACACATTTCTCGGGATTCAATAAAGCCTACATGGTTGATGTGCACACAGCTGTGGAAAGTTTTAGATTCAGTAAGTGCTGTGTAGAAATGCACACCCCCATGCAAACAAAATGAACAGCACTGCATGCTAATTACAGCATAAGCAGCTGAATTACATGCTAATTAACCAATCTAACACGGTGGAGCTATTCAACAAGATATAAAGCATCCATGTAGTCTCTGTGCTGACTTTCCCTTCCAAAGTCCAAAACCTTTGGAATACAGTCACAGAAAGGAGTCTACATGGACAGAATGTTACGGGCTGCTGTTGCTTTAATTAATTTGTGTGTGCTACAGGCTGAAGCCAATGCTGCTGCTGGTAATAGGCTTAGGCCAGGAAGGAGAAGAGTTTTCAGGCTCTGTTTGACTTTTCATGACCTGTATGATTTGGAAACTGTACAGCACTACAGGATGGACAGGGGCACACTACAGTAACTCTGTGATCTCTGCTGTTCTCATCTCGGAGCCAATGCCAACTGAGGGGAACCCATCCCAGTGGAGACTAAGGTATGTGTAGCCCTTAGAATCTTAGCTACGGGTACCTTTCAGAGACCAATAGGGGACATGCTGGGATGTCACAGGCATTTACATCCAGGATCCTCCACCAATTCCTCAATGCTATGCTTCCACATCCCAGTGACCACATATAATTTCCACATAGTTCTGAAGAGATGGCCAGAAATATGTAGGAATTCTGCCATGTAGCACACTACCCCCAAGTACTGGGTGCCATAGATTGCACACATATATATAAATGAAGGCACCACCTGGTGAACAAAGTAGGGTCTCCATTAACAGAAAGGGCTTCCACTCTATCAACTACCAAGTTTTGTGTAATGCCAGGGTAATCATCTTGAATGTTTGTGCTGGCAACCCTGGAAGTTATCACAATGCACATATCTAGCACACCTCCCAACTGTACCAGGTGTTTTCTAGGGGGAATATCCCACAGGGTCATCTACTGGGGGATGCAGACAATGCATTGGAACCATAGCTGATGACACCCATCAGAAATGCACCCACACCCACAGAAGTACGCCATAATGAGACAGTCGCTCAAATCAGAAATACAGAGTATATGTTTAGGCTGCTGAAGTCATGTTTTCTGTGCCTATATATATCTGGGGGAGGCCTGCAGTACAGTCCACTAACTTGTACAGAAATATTCACAGTATGCGCCATGCTACATGTAATCCTGAGGAAACAGTTTCAGCAGGATCAGCAAGGGGAAGGGGCACCCAGCACCAGTGCCAAGGTCAGCATACTCCCAGGCAGATGAGGAGTCAGAGGGGGAACCACCAGCTGCTGTGGGTGTAGGCATGCTCTGTATATCCTTGCATTGGCTAAGAGACAATGGGGGGGCCTAAAACTTCCTCCTACACACATAACATATAGTAACATTGATGCTAGGCAACTCACACAACCTTTACCTCCCCATGCATTGGCTGTGTACTGCTTGCATCAGACAGTCAACCCTGAACTACAACTGTGTCAACTGCTGCATTTACAAGGTACATCTGTAGCCTGGAGTTTATTGTCTAATGATATGAATGAGTTAAGCAAGTAAGAGGAGGGTGATTGGTACTGGAATGATCTTAAAATATGATGGCAGAGATCTGTGTAACTTATTTGTGTTCATTATTAAGTAGTAGGCCTCAGGCATCCAAGATTCACACAGTCTTACCCCTGAAAAGTAGTGATGGTCACTGCATTGTCCAGTTTAGCTCCATACATTTGTAATGGAAATTCATTAAACAGAGAAGTTAGAAAGTAATGATACACAGTGAAATTTCTGACTTCACAATCCTCACAAGATCAGTCACAATAAAGTTGGGAAATTTTGATGCTATCAGTTGTATTACTTTCCAAAGCCAATATATGTCAAAGGTAAAATTACCAGTTCAACATCACAAATGCAGATATTGTAAGCACTTTGAGTCAGATGTACACCCTGAGTATCAGAAACAAAGCTTATGTATCCCTGAATCTGAAAGATGGCAAACAGGGATATGGCACAGTTATCATCACTTGCACAGGGTGTGGGGGAGCAGGACCCCTAGGCCAATGCCAAAGATCAGTGAGTGTGTGTGAGTAACAAAGAGAAGCAGGCAAACAACTGGATAAACCAACAAATGACCAGTGAGCCAAAGTCAGTTTGAAGCTGCATGGCTGAACTATGTAACTGTTATGTGTGTGTCTGTAGGGGTCCTCCAGGTGAAGTTGTTGTGTGAAAGTCTGCATGGATACAGCCAAACACTGTGCTGGCTGTACGTTTTGGTATGTCAGACAGGTGTGAGCCAATGCATGGTAGAGGTGTTAGTTCAGAGTTGTCATCCCCAACCATAAGAACTGGCTCTGCAAGGAGTTACACTGGCATGTTCACACCCACAGTCAGATGCACTGCTACTTCCTGAATGTAACCAATGTCTACTGGACAAGCTCTCTTCACGAGAATGCCCAGGATCACAACGTCATGGCCTGCCACATCTGGGTGTGGACAGCACATTCATTGATGGTGCAGTGAAAGTACTGCCACTATGGGAGTGTGATTGGGCATGGCCACATTGGGTGACAGCAGATGATGTGGCTGACCTACAATCACAAGGATGCCATTCCCCTCCCTGCAGACATTCCATCACACTGCACATTCCATGGCAGATACTTCACAGTCCAACCCATCCTGATCCATGGAATTAGTAACATGGTGGAGGCAGTCTCACAGGTCAGCCTGAGCTGCATCTACAACCATGAATATTTGTCTGGAGCACATAGGGGAACATGACTGTGCCTCCATGATGGGCCTAAACATATGTTGAGTGTCACAGGAAGAGACACCTGTAGTAGGTGAAGGAGGGACAGCAGGCCCACTCTGAACACCCATATCAACCCTCCTTGCATGGCACCTCACCCACACTTTGGCTATGGCTAGACTCAACAGGCACTAAAGCTACAAAAAAGTACTGGTCTAATGGCATAGAGGGCCAGTGGACTAGTATTTGTTTTTTTGTAGTTTTTGGTGTTTTTTTTTCAGTTTTGTTCTGCTGAGGCACTGGAGCTACAGCAACCACACTTCTGTGATCAGTGGTCTCGCCCTCCACCTGTCTAATATCTGTAGTGCCAATGGAATGGGTAGGCGTAGGCCTACTGGTTGTGTCCGATGGAATTGCAGGGAATGGCTATATGTCAACCTCCTTGTCAACTTCAACCTCTGCACCCCCTGACTCTGCTTCACTTGGATACCATCATCAGAGTATGCTGATATACTGACATCAGGGGCAGAGTGTCCACACAATCAATGTCATAATCTCCTGTGATAAAAAAAAAACAAGAAAAACAGGACAATATTAAAACCTACACTACTGTATTCCAATATATGTTGACAAACTAACAGTGGTGCCACTATTACACTCACTACAGCAATGCACACAACAGGCCTGACATCAACAGCACACACTAAAATATTTCTTTCAAGTGCTCGTCAGTACTGACGTAAATGTGTGGCTTAATATCTACAGATGAGAGTCTCCTCTGTAAGCTGGATGGGCCTAGAAGAAGTTGAGCAAGATGTAAGGGCAACATCATCACAATTAAAAGCAACATAGGTGGTAATACTTTTAGCCTTTTATATGTCCATTAACTATACTGTCAACTAGGATGTGGCTGTGAACTCAAACCTAAGCTAATAACTGTACCAGTCTTTATTCCCCTCATAAAAAATGCATGTGACATAGAAGCAATGTATTGATTTCAGTTGTTTTACCATACAGTAGTATTATACAACAGCCTACAGATGTGAAATACAAACAGGCAGGATGCAAAACAAGGAGAGCAACAAGAGTAACATATCATTGTGCCATAACAGTAACTCACCCTTGCTCTGTCCACCCACAAAACAATAGTCTGCCCCTGTTTGTGCCATAATAATAACTTGCCTTTGCTCTTCCATGTACAAAAGAACAGTCTAGCCTTGTTGTGCCATAACAGTACCTCACCATTGCTCCCCCCACCCACAAAAGAACAGTCTATTCTTGTCTGTGCCATAACAGTAACTCACCTCTGCCCTCCTAAAAGAACAGGAAAATGACACATTTTGCTAAAAATTCTAAAAGTTCTATCAAAGGAACTGTCCCTGAAACATCTGTACATATTAATCACAGCACAGCCTCACAGGATTTGCACCCCCTCCACTGGCTCTGGCAGTATTGTTCAGTACCTCTGGGATCCAACCTGGCAGCACCACCTCTGCTGCCCCTGCACTGTCTGCCCCCTCAGGTAGTCCTGCCCCAGAGGCTAGTCCAGTGGTTCTCTCTGGGAACAGTGGCAGAGGTGGTGAGTTTATCACACACACTGAGTTGCCAGGGATGGTTTGTAGGGCTGTGAGCCACACTGTTGGTACACACCTATGCCAGCTGAAGAGGCTAATCTCCCTCATTTTACATAGTACCAGGAGGAGGAGAAGGAGACAGCAAATGCTTCAGCCAGTAGCAGAGTGAGATGACAGGGATGACAGTGTGATGGGCGATGACTTGATTCGCACTCAGCTTGATGACCATGGGTTCTGGATATCTCCATGTTCCCACCCTCACCCCACGTATGGTGTTGCTCAAACTTTTGGGTCTGTCATCATCCTTGTCTCTTGCCTTATTTGTCTTGTCTGTCTGCAGTTGCTTCCTCACCTACCCAACTTACCTGCCCACACATATCTATATCGTGGCCTGTTAGCTCAGTTGGTTAGAGCGTGGTGCTGATAACATTAAGGGCATGGGTTTGATTCCCTGTATGGGCCAGCTACCTTTGTGGCTTGTTGGTCTAGGGTACGATTCTTGCTTCAGGTGCAAGAGGTTCTGGGTTCTGATCTTGGACAAGCCCAGAATTTTTTGTGTCCCAGAGACTCCCACTTCTCTGGAATAAGCTCCCTCTCCATGTCAAGCAGAGTAGCTCATTAACCCTTTTTAAGTGCAACCTGGATAAGATTGAGAACAGAAAATATACTCCTGGGATTCCATCTGTGTCCCTGCTGGACAGGGGCATTGGGTGCTGACTTGGAACATGGGCAAAATTCTTGGCTTGGCTTCTATAGCCTAGTAATTTCCATGATCCAATCTCCCTTCCTCAACAGTCCTCTCTCTCTCTCAAAAAAAATGGGCACCTATCCCACAAAAAAAAAAATCATCACATACATAGCTCTCCATTTGCACACATGTCTTCTTGACACACTTGATTTGATCCAGTTGGCTATGCAACATGATGGTGTCATGGTCACCCCTCTCTCTGGAGGTGACCATCCAAATTCAGTTAATATTTTGCACATATGTTCACTTTACACTGTTTAGGAAATGGATAGCTATGGTTCTGTCCTTCCTCCCACTTAGACATTCTTGCCCTGCTTTCCCTTTGTTTCCCCCCCTGCTTGCTCCTCATTTTGCTACTGTCCTATCGTCCCCATTTATTTTCTTTAATGCATTATTGAGAGATGGTGCACAGCAATGGTAATACGAAAGTAGTTAAAAGTAATACAGTTGTATTCGAATCCAGTACCATATGGCCCGCAAAAGGAATGTATCACTGCATGAACTGCATTAACACATGCTGCCACAGACAGTTAAGTAACAGGTGTATTCCAGAGACTCAATACTTTACTCAGACCTTAGGAATGCAGCTTCCATTTGTGCCTGCTCAAACATGTGCATCTCTTGTGTATGCACTTTGCAAACTGTGGTGAAAACCTGCTGCTCACTGTGCTATGGAAATGTATATATTATGCTGTATTACTGCTATTTATTGTCCATTTACTTTGTATGACATGAAATTACATGCAGTAAGATTACAAACTGAGGCCCTAAGTATGTCATATATTTATAATACCTTCACGTGTTGGCACCCCCTCAAAGCACTACAACAGTGGGGACTCAGTACTTTTTCCACACATATATCTACCATGCTACAAAATGTAATGTAAAATGTTGTATGCTATGCAGTGCACATCAGTCTGCTAACATGCAGAACTACAACTATCGACCCATATGCCTAAGAAGTCTTGCCTTCAAGACTAGTGCAGGAATCAGAATGGACCATATTCACAAGGATATCGGTGACCATCAACACACTTGACCCTACCCATTTTTATTTTGTTAGGGTAGAGCTTGCTTATTGACCCTGATGGACTTCTTGGATACTGATCCCACAGACCTGGATGAGGGATAACAGAATATATAGCCTATGTTGAATTATCGAAGGCCTTTGACACTATCCACATCCATGTCTCATAGTGAAGATCTCCCATCAGGAAATTAGGCCATACAGTACTAGATGGATAGCAAACTGGCTCAATGACCAAATACAAACTCTTAAAGGTGGGAACTGCACATCCACCACTAGCCCACTCCCCAGTAGAATACCAGAAGGATCTGTGCTGGGCCCTCAAATGTTTGGAAAATAATTCTCTGAAGTACAGGCAACAGTAGATGGCCCCCAGTGATGGTAACATATTACAGTAAGGGATGACTGACTAATGATTGGTGTCAAACCCATGGACTGAACCTTAAAGCATACAATGTCTCATTGTACACTTTGTGAATGAAGTATCCCTGCTAATCATGATATACATAGCACTCTGCCTAAGCTCAAACACACTGTTTTGAGACTTGGGAACATATGTTGATACCAGTCTACACTTTTATCACTATGTGCTCATAGTAGTTACACAGACAATCTGCATTGCACACATCATACATATGGACATCACATCCAAGACCAGAGTAGTCATACTTCTGCTGTACTCTACCCTTATCACACCAATAATGGACTACAATGCTCACATCTGTCTGTACCTCACCAGACACCTTCAGCAGTTGGAAAAAACACAGAGCTGTGCCTGGGAAGACTCACATGCCTCCAAACATGACATACATGGAAATAGTGACATACCTGTCACTGTACTCTGTATCATGCAGGCTGCTGGGAGGTGACCTATGACTGCTCTGCAGAGCAGTCTCGGATCCTGCTCTTCTGGAAATGATGGACATTTGCAATTCAAATGGGATAAGAATGATTTGCCCCAGGGTTCCCAACTTAGGCTGTAGCATAAACAGAACATGCTAGGGAGATAGATATAGCCCACAACAATTCACACTCCTCTGTAATAGGCTCCCACTTTGTATGAAGCAGTGCTTCTCAATGACCGTGTTCAAAAGCAAACTTGAGTGCTGGTTGCATGATTGTAAAGTCACCTCTGGGCTGACACCTATGTCTCTCATGGACAGGGCCAGTTGGTGCAGATGACAAACTCACTCTGCTTAAAACAATCATCCAACTATGCTCAATAAGGGTACTTGTGCTTTTACACAGCTAGACCTCAGATGAAACTATGATGCTATGGCCTCTGTAGGCCTCCCAACCTGTTGTGCCCATATGGCCTGCTGATGTCATCTGCTATAAGTTCTCCTGCACTCTTGTATAAATCAGACTTGTGCCATGGCACTTGCATAATGTACTGTATTCTGTAGACCATGTACTTAGGTAGGGTTTCTCTTCTCACTGCAGTTGACTGTGTGTGTGTGTGTGTGTGTGTGTGTGTGTGTGTGTGTGTGTGTATGTGTGTCCAGACATGCGTATCCTACAGTTAATTATCCAATGCTATAGATTGCCAGTATTTTGATACTTGCACATTCTTACACATCCATTTCATGCAGGCCTCCCAATCTCTTGTCTCCCACATGGCCTGCTGATGTCATCTACTATAAGTTCATGTGGACTCCTATATAAATCAGACTTGTGTCATGGGACTTGCATAAAGTACTGTGCTCTATAGTCTGTGTACTTAGGTAGGGGTTCTATTCTCACTGCAGTCAAATGTGTGGGTGTGTGCATGTGTATGTTTATGAACTGTTGCTTGACCTTACAGAAGGCATTTTATAGCAGTACATAAAATGCTGTTATATTGTCATCAACAGACACTGGTGATGTCATCAGCTATATCACATTTTTTGATATGCTGTACTCCCACCAAGGCAGGGTCAGAGACTGGCCTGGAAGCCAGGCAGAAGTCACCTCATCCTATAAAATAAAGATTACAGTGTCATGGCTTTTATTCTATCCACATACACCATGGCATGGTTTGTAGGCCCTGTGTTATCTTATTGATGAAGCCCTATGGTCTCTTCAGCTGCTGCATGTGTCTGGTGAGGTATGTGTAAAAAAGAGCAGTTTACTATCTTAGTGTTGTAATGAGGTTTGACTACAGTGCTGTCATACAATCCAAAGATCTAAATATGATGGCACGACTTATGATGTGCACAACACATGCTTACAATAGCAGTGTGGACACTTGGTGGTGAAAGTTCAAATTTCTATTTACATGTGTTCCCAGTGGTTGCATCACTTGGTTTCTGCATAACAGGACTGTTGTTACTGTTGTGGTTAACATGGAACTCCGATTTTCAGACAGACAAACACACATTTCTGCATTTATTTTGTACACCATGTGTCTTTGTCACCACTCCATTGTGTGTTAGCTCCTCTTATACTATGTTATCACCATTGATGTACTCCGTGATTGTACACAATCTGCAATAATCAGCAAACTTGGTAAGTCAAAGGCCATATACATTAGCCTGCAATGTCAAGAAATACAATTCAAAACAGTGAAGGGCCAAGCCCAGATTCCTGGGGTTTGCCAGTGGTGACAGTTCTACTGGTACAGGCTAATTCACCAGCTTTCACATTATGTGTTCTGTCAGTGAGACAATTGGTTACCCATCAACTGATGCAAGGTTTAATCCTCATCTTGTTTTTTTTCTCAATGATGCCTGCATGTGTGATTGTGTCAAAACCCTAGGGCAGATCACAGTAGGCAGTATGCACTGTCTTACCTTCATCCAGGCCTATCACATGGAATCAATGGGCTGTGACATTACAGATCATCTATGGCATGACTGAGCGCATACGTCTTCCTGATATGGTTGAATACACAGTTCAACACACCCTCCACATTGCCTATGTTCCCATACAACGGTGTACATCAACATGCATCCTCCTGATGCATACATGAAACATGGAGGGATTTGTTGCATCAGGAAACAGACACACCACCCAAGTACAATGTGGACATCACACCCTATAATCAGACCAGTAGGCATGTGACTTGTGTCCTGGAGTAGAGGTCAAGTGATACATCCACCAGCATGTGGTCACAGTGCTGACTACTCCCTTGAATGTAACAAATGTACTGGGTATGTGAAGGACATCCACATCAGAGACCATAATACCTTCATGGTTCCCAGGCTTCATCATACCAATAACTATGTACAGTGCACCCTTGTTCATGTACCACCCTACACATCTTCCAGTGATGTGTAACTAAAGTGTAGCACCTTTGTCACAGTGCACAGTCACACAGCTTATTGGCCATACTTAAGTATTCTTTCTGTGGAATATGCATGACTGTCTGATGGTGTGGAACATCAATAGAGTTGTTACACCAGATGCATGTCTGCTATCTGTTCTGCTTATGCACACACTACATACATAGATGTTTGACAACATTAATGGCATGCATCTCTTCCGTGACAGTGTGGATTGTGCCATACATATATATAAATATATGTATGACATGTACACAAGGCTACTAGCCTGTATTGCCCATACTGTCACATACAGGTATAGCAGTGTCCCGCCTAATACCTTCTACAGATACTACAGTGCCAGGGCAGAGTGTGGATGTATCATAATAGTTCCAAGTGTGTGTGTGCAGGCTCATCTCTTATCACTCCACATCACATATGTTATGTAAGAGGGATGGGATTAGAAGTGGTATCATACTGATATTGACCATGATTGTGGTTGGTTCTTGAAATATTTTCAATGACCCTTTACCTGTGGCCACCTTACTGGAGACTTCTCCTGAGATTACACTCATATTCGGGTATACCAGTTTGCACAGCTTAACAATATGCACCCTACCCCAATTGTATGTCAGATCTCGAGTAGATATCCTCTGCATTATTCATGTAAGGATGCTTATCTCACACAGACACCCTCCCCATTATGTCACCTTGTGGGACAGTCACAGACACACATTTTCACTGTACAGTCCATATTGTACCATATAAATATGTGCTTGGTGCTGCTGCTGTAACCATCTCCCATTGACATGTCTCCTCTGCTGTACATGTGGGAGTTTCACCTGTCTCTTTCCCTGTGTTCATTCCTGCAAGTTATCTGTGTGTCTGTATTCAATACACACACTTCCCCCGAGTGATAATTTTACATGGCAGTCCATGTCCTGTTACAGATCATTAACACAGCTTTGGTACACAGTGCCAGGAATGGGATATCACAATACTCTGCACTGTAGGGTACACTGCCCTGTACTGTGTTTGGACCATATAACTCACATCCATACCTCTTAACTGTCCAGATATTCCCAGGATGTCTAGATGTTTTCATTATCAAATATGTGGCTTTCTGTCATATCACTGGGATGATTTCTGGATTGCTTTGACTAAATATTACATACATTTGAGTGCATACCTCCCAACTGTCCTGATCTGTGCAAAATGTCCTGCTTTTGTCTCATATTTGTGATTTTTTTCCCCTCATACATTTTTCTTGGCAAATCATTAGCATGTCTTTGCAGAATAAAGTCAGAAACAGATGACTGACATTTGAGTTTCAAACTTCATGCACATCAGAAAGTTCATGTTAATGTACAACCTATTTATTATATCAACATCCTATGTCTGGAAGTGCAATATTACAAATCTGTCCCTATTTCTGGGTCTTTGTACCCCCATTTGTATGGCTTTGTCCACATTTTACATGCTAAGAGGTTGTGAGTTTTACAATCTAACACATTTCTATGTGACATCTATGTCATATATGTCCCTCTTTTTGATTATTTGTCCCCTCATTACATTGGCCTTTGTACAGATTTATTGCACTAACAGAATGACAACTAATTTGTGAAGCCCTCATGATCATTGTGGCATTCTGCGTAAATACATGGATTGTAGGTGCTCTTCTTTACATTGAATTGATATCCTCATTCGCTTACAAGGTTTTGCGGCCAGCAACACTGTTACAAGCCATGAAACCTAGCTTAGGCACTCTGCACCTCATTAATATGCAGTGAGTGCTACCGTGTGCCACATATCGTCGAGCTAACATTTAAACACTGAGAGAGTCTGTGCGAATCCTACACAGAGTTTATTAAATCCTGGGAATTGTTTATTAGATTTGTGCAGTTGTAAGATTAGATAGACTATAACCTGTATAACCTGTGTATTTCAGACTTGTCAAACTGTCAGAGGGTCTAAAACCTTATTAAGAAAAAATCTTAGCAGTTTTGAAAGTGCTAAGATCAGAAGGACATGTAGGCACTAAAGAGATTTCTAGTAATTATGTAGTATTTTAAAAAGTTAGTTTATAACATATCTAAGACAACTGTGCTTTTAAGGAAGCTTCTAGATTAAGATGAAGCTATAAACAGGAAAAGAATAAGCCAGTTATGTTGCAAATTGATGCCAGTCAGAATGGTATAGTAACTGTGATCCTTTAATAGAAAAGACCAGTTATTTGTGGGTCAAGAGCATTTATAGATGCACAGAAGTGATGTGCTAAAGACAGAAAAGAAACTGTTGGCAATAGTTTACTGATGACAAAAATTCTATGAAAAATGTCTATGGTAAATATGTTTAGATAGAAAAAAATTACAAAACCTAGCTAAGCATATTCAGAAAAAAAATTATAAGGCTCCTTTGAGATTATGGAGTATGTTTAATCTACAGAAGTAAACTCTGCAAGTGAAACAAAGAATTACACAGCTCATATAGAGTAGTCCAGTTTCAGAGTTGCTGATCCCTGGGCTTTGTTTTTAGTTCCTGTTACTGATCCATTGCCTTATTAGGAAGGAGGGAAGTTTCTTTGCTTACCAGTGGGAGTGGGAAGCACTGAGCGGCCTTTTTGTCCGATTTGGTGAAGTTTCAGCCAGAAACTAGTAGTCCATTGGTCGTTTTGGGCCAATTCCTAGCTCCCTTCAGCCCCCTGCTATAAAACACGCTAAACTGTACTGCTGGTCTAACCAGCATATCCTATAACTGAAAAGTTCATCTCTACTTGATTCCCAAGTAGACTATTCTCTATCTGTAAAGCCTAGCACTTACTCCTACAGTACTTGCACCTTGATAAAGCACTCTTATTATAGATAGTACCCCACCAGCCTAAAACCCACTTCCCCCGGAGTCCTTTGAAAGTTCTTTATCTACTACTTCTAGTATGTCGAGGGATCAGTTGCTAGTGTCCTCTCCAGCTCAACTGGTGAACCTGGGAATATTGAGGCAATGTTACAATTGCCTCATGTACACAGACAATCCTCTCCTTCTCCCACAAAACACAAATACATGCGAGAGATGCAACTATACGGCCAAACTGGAGGCTAAGCTCTCTCAACATAGGACTGGCAAGACCAGACAGGAGGAGAAGGCAACCACACACAATACATACCCAGTCACACATGGTACCATCACAACTTCAAATCATACACATACTCACACAAAGACATACTCGGAGGCTCTGATCAAAAATTTACCAAAACAGCAGAGGCCACCAAAGCAGACACCCAAACAACTACCACCTCACGACCCAACACATGCAACACATAGACCACACAGTCAGAGTGTCAAACAGTCACAGCCCTTAAGGCCAAACAAAATGCCAGACACACTTGTCATTGGTGATTCTATAGTCAGACACACTGACGTCCCGCTCACCAGACTGAGTAAGGAGAAGGTCACAGTAAGCTGCCTGTCGGGCGCTAGAATCCGCCACATAACGCAAGCACTCAGGTCTCTCAACAGCAGGTACAAGTACGACTCAGTCATTGTCCACGCTGGTGTCAACGACCTGAGACGTACCTCCTTGGACTACATGAAAAGGGACGTCGAGGAGCTCTCTGATTATGTAGCCAGGCAGGTATGACCCTGACCTTGAGCAGTATCCTACCTTCACCTAGAATGATGCCACAATACAGTGATGAGATGATCAGCTTTAATAATTGGCTTAAATTCTGGTGTCATTCAAAGGGGATCCAATGTCTGTCTGCCTGGGATGACATGCTGGACAAGCCACGCTGCTTCGCAAGGGACGGCTTGCACCTGTCACCCCTGGGCTTCCGGATATTGGCAAAGGCTCTTGCCACCCCCATAGTGCCTTTTTTAGGCAAGGCTCAAATTCTAAACCTACCACCCTAGAACACCAAAAAGGAAAAAACTAAGGGTAATGCTGCTCAATGCCAGAAGTCTCAATCTCAAGATGCACGCACTCGAGGCCCTTCTCAATATGGAGAACATCGATGTTCAAGGCTCCTGAGAGCACCCCAGCACTAACAGGTTTCACCTCATATCATACGTTCCGGCCCCAAAATCTGGACAACACCAAGAAAGGAGGGGGGGTGTCCATATTCATAAAGGACACCCACACCTCAAGGTTGGTGGCAACGCACGATGCATCGGAGACCATCCAGGTGCAATTAACCATAGGCAAGACTGCTCTGCAATTTGTAGCATGTTACAGGCCACCCTCTCAAACTCAGGAACCTCACATGGCCTTCCTGAAAACATTGGAGGGGATAAATGTATCTCCAAACACCATCATACTAGGTGACTTCAACTACCCTAATATAGACTGGGAACTCTACTCAAGCCCGAACACTCTAACCCAAAGATTCCTGGAGTTCATAAACTCAAATGCCATGGAACAACTAGTCACCATCCCCACAAGAGGTGAAAACATACTTGATCTCATCATCACGAACATGGGATCAAAATGTTCAACACCGAAGTATACCCCTCACTGGTGAGATCAGATCATAAACTAATCTCGCTGGAGGTCCTCATCCCGCCCCACCTGAAACAAAAAGACCACAGTGAAAAACTTCTCAAAAGCCGATTTCACACTTCTAAAACTAGTGTGGTCTCCTTTAAGGCCCCTGAGCCAGTGGTAAACATTACTCAAACCGCTGAATCACTTACAAATGCCTTCTACCAGCACCTACAGGACTGCATGGATCAGGCAATCCCAAACAAAACTAAGACTCTCTGTACCAAAGGCAAGCGTCCAGTCTGGTGGACCCCAGCCATAAACAAGCTCTACAACAAAAGGAGGAAGCTACTACAAGATAGAGCAAAATCCTTGAAAGGTAAGACACCTTTGATCATTATAAGTAAAAACTAAGAGCTCTCATAAAATCATCCAAGGCAAATTTTGAGAGAAAAATCGCCAAGGACTCTAAAGACAATCATAAGGCCTTCTTTAGCTATGTTAGAAACCTAGGAGGAAACTCCCAGATATGCTCAGAATTAGTTCAAAATGATGTGAAAATTACTGAACCTACACACATTGCTAACATACTGGCTGACAGGTTCAGTGCAAACTCCCCCCCCCAAAAGGAGAGATATCTATTCCAGAGGATTGTAGCCCCCAAACATCTCCAACGCCCAGGTGAGAACTGCCCTCACTAAGGCAAACACAGCATCCATGGGACCGGATGGTGTCCCCGGCTGTGTGCTTCATGAACTCAACGAGGAATTAAACCCACAGTTAGGACAGCTGTTTAATCTTAGCCTCACCTCAGGATACGCACTCCAAGGAGTGGCGCACGGCGACTGTGGTCCCACTTCATAAGGGCGGTGCCTCCACAGACCCTGGAAATTACCGCCCCATTAGCTTGACAAGCCTTATCTGCAAAGCCATGGAGAGGATCATAATGGAACTCATAAATAAAGACAAACTTGCAGACTTTGGATCCAACCCAGTTTGGCTTTGTCAAAGGCAGATCCT